>NC_087200.1:66186557-66219057 GCF_015104395.2 Macrobrachium nipponense
AATCAGGCGTAAATATGGAGAAAGGTGACGCAAGAATATTTTTACTCATAAAAAACAATAATTCGAATATATAGACAAAGGTGACGGAAGAATATTTTTATTAAAAAAACAATAATTCGAATACATGGACAAAGGTGACGCAAGAATATTTTTATTAAAAAAACAGTCAGGCGAAAATTTGGACAAAAGTGTGAAAAGAATGTTTTGCTTTGATTGATGTGTGTTATATATTGAATTAATTTTATGCTGTCAATGGAGTAAAACTAGAAAAACAAGGTTTGAACCGACCTCCAGCCTATTCAGGGCGCATGCAAAAATCTGCAGTCAGATAGAGCGTTGTTTCACTAACGTAAATTAAAATACATTAGAATAATTGTTCTGTACTGTTTCACCTGCACATTATTCATGTTGTATGTTTTCATTCTAATAAATAAATCATAAATATCCTATCCTAAAATCCCCGTATCTTTAACTGAACGCTAAACACCTTTTTCAGACCCTTTTAAGCTTTTCCATAGAGCTTTCCTTATCCCCCGACAACAACAACAACGCAAGAACAAGAACAAGAACAAGAACAAGAACAAAGTAGTTTGTAGGCTTACTCCCCGAGTAAACGTAAAACATATTAATGGTCCATTTATGGAACAACGAAGACACATGAACAATAAAACTGAGTATAGACGAGAGAATTGTCCTGAAATGTCATGAAAAACGAAGTAAATTGGAAAAATGAAATCATTGTCAGTTCAAAAGGGTTTGCTTCAGAAGAAAGGGCTTAATCAATGGTTTACAACACCAATTCAATCCGCGTTTCAAATGTTAATTTAACAAGGTAGTTATGCTTTCTTGTATCGTGGGTAGATGCACGAGATGCAAACTCATTGCGTAAGAAATAAAGGATTTAAGATAAATAAATGATTTCATTTGAATTTCGTAGGTCATTGATATGTAAGAAATAGATTATTCAATTTCGTACTTATGAATATTTAATTGGCTGTTATAAGATTTATTATTTTGTTTATAATGCGCTGGAAAACAATAAAAATTTATAGAATGATTAAATGTGACTTTTTTGTTTTTGAGCAGACCATACCAGCTTTGAAAACAAAACGTGAACCGACCCCCAACCTACTCGCGTGCTAAAATCTACGGCCAAGTAGCGCGTTCTTTCACCACCGAAAATTTGAATAAACACGCTCTATTTCATTCGAAATAATTATCCTGTACTGTTTAACATGCACATTATTTATTTATTTATTTATTTTTTCTAACATTTTCATTCTAAATAAAAATCATAAATATCCTATCCTATAATTCCTGTATTTTTAACTCAACGCGAAACATTTTTTTCAGACCTTTTTATGCTTTTTCATAGGGCTTCTTACCCATCAACAAGAACAACGACAGCAAGAACAATAACAACAAAGCAGTTTGTAGGCTTACTCACCGAGTAAGCAAAAATTGCTTATGCTGGAAAGAAGAAGAATAAAGAGAATGACTTTTCAAAAATTACGAAAAACGTTGCATTCTTTTTCCTCCTGGCTAGATTTGACGTTGAACTCTAACCTGGATGTTTATTTTCGCTCATGAATAAATGATGTTTTGGAAGAGAAAAGTTTAACCTTCCTCTTTTGACACATTTCACTTCGCAAGAGTAGATTAAAGAGCTTTCAGGATTCCAGGTGCACAACGAGCATTCTCGCAAAAAACCATTTATCACCCTCACTGAACATTTACTTTGCAGAGAGCGAGCGTCAATATTTGCTTGCATGTTTGTACATGCATTTTCCATTTATTCTGAACCCACAGCTGGGCAGCACACGCGTATCTCTCTCTCTCTCTCCCCTGCGAAGTATTACCGGTATACACGGATCATGGCAAATGGCTTTCCTGCATAATGGATGACGCTGTTGCAGGAATGAGATGGATGACGAGTCATAAGGAAAATGGGTTTCCATTTTTCTTGGCTTCCTTTAGCCCCGATCTATGCGAATATTGAGAGGATTTTTGGATTCGCTGTGCTTGTTCAAGCAAGCCGTAACAGCCATTTCTGATATCTTTAAGCGCTCGTCTTGAACTGTAAGAATTAAAGTATGAATTTTGCATTGACTTGAATGCATATTTATATATATATATTATATATATATATATATATATATATATATATATAATATGTATATATATATATATATATTATAAATATTATATATTAATATATATATATATATAGATATATATAATATAGTATATATATATATATATATTAGGGCTGTTGCCTCGTATAATAAGGCGCCCTATGAGGTAATGTTAGACTTGCGATAATCTTACGCTAAGTCGGTTGGTATTGCACTTCCATATTCATTGGAGTGTCTTGGGGTTTGTAGATCACTTATGAAGTCGGTATTATCTTCTTTGGTTATGACGACGATGTGTTAAACTCATGATGATTTCTTTCTGATGTGAGGTTCTTAGTAGAAAACACGAAGTATAAAAATACTTATATTCTCTGAGATTACATGGTGAAGATCAATTCTGTTCTGTTCTCTTCTACATGATAAAGCTTAGGTAAAGAGGTACAGGTCTGCCAATGATGATGGCTAACTCTATTCTGTCTACCATCTCGGTTACAAGTCATAAAGGAAGCAGACAGTAGCTCGAACATATGAACATACATACAAAATGAGACACACTACAGATCACGTAGGCCGTTTGAATTATAGGTCACGGTAGTTGTCTCAAGCAGGGAGCTTGGACTAATGTTTCAAAACAAATGAATGAACACAGGTAACGGCACGTCATCTTAGCCTACATACTTTATCGTCTATGGTCTGATCACATTCCTGCAAGCAATCTGGTTGACCTCTTTAGTTTTAGTCTTTTATATATATGGAATAACATTCCATATTTTTATTATGTAATCACTTACATAAAAGCTCGGTCAGCTACCAAAACCAACTACTGAATATTACTCAAACTTGACTTGCATTTGACTTATAGGAGTGTGATACAGACACTATGTGAATATATATAGATATATAGAAAATACTTATAAGTAAAAAAAAATTCATGGTGTACACAAATACAGATTCAGGTAATAAGATGTTAGACATAATATGCATATAATGGTATTCGTAAATAATAGTGATCATGTGATATATACTGATACAGTTTTTCACTTCATCTCATTAAGATACATATGCTACAGAAAATACTAATGTACTCTGATAACATGATAAAAATCATATTTTAACTGATAAAAATTTCATATATGAATTGATAAAATTATTAATGTTTATGCTGATTGATTCGTTGATTTTTATGCTAACTGTTATATGTCTGATTCATTAATCCATATACTAACTCATATATAACTGCTTCATTAATCCATATACTAACTCATATATAACTGCAGTTATTGGTAAGATAAAAGGTAACAGATTGATTATAGGCTACCTGATTTATTTATACATATGTATATGGATTCATATAATTATGATTAATATATGTGCACTTTAAATAGATTCCTAGTGCATACACGCAAAGATATATGTTGATTCTGTTATTTATGATCATTTATATATAGATTCCTAGTGCGTACACGCAAAGATATATTTCGACTCTGTTATTTATGATCATTTATATATAGGATACATGATACTTTATATATAAGATACATGACCGAGGTTATACTGCTACACATTTAACTAGCGTTCGAACAACTTTTCGTCCATTACACAGTTCCAGACAACCACCTATAGCCAAATGAAATGGCCAATTCCAAATGGTTAAAACAAGGGGAAAATTTACCTGGGTGGGGTCCAACGTTCTATTTTGCGCTCATACTTGTTCTCTGCATCCTAGGCCACACGAATACGTTCGCGATGAATAAATTCATCCCCAGCACGAGTCCTTCGCCAGCAACGTAGAGTTGAATATCCTTCTGGTCGTAATTGTCGGAAGTATGTCCCTTTTGTAGTCGATTTCCGACAGCCGCCGGAGCGTTCCGCATTAAAACGAGATTAACGACGGGATACGGTGTCGGTCGAAGAAGTCCATGATAGGGCTTATTCCTTTCACATTGTAGGCGGCTGTTACTCGACTGCCGTCGTCCGCCGCGACGAACGATTTTTTGAAGTTGCGTTGTGAAACTCTCGTACTGCAGGATAACTGTAACCAGGTTCCATTAATCAGCCTGCAAGTGAAATTATTCTTGTTACAAGGGCAAAATAAATTCAGAACATCAAATACGGGAGGGAGAGAGTCATTAAGACCAGACTTAACCCACATGAATTCGCTGATATTTTATGGAATTCAAAAGAGTCAGCTGTACAAACCTTTTTATCCATATTAATAATGAGTGAACCTATCCAGGTCTATGATGACTGTAAAAATATCCATAATTATAAAAAATAAATAGATATCAATACGAATCCCAAAGAAAATATGATATTACTGATAGTAAGTTACTAGACAAAGAAGTGGAAAACGGAGCTATTTGTAAGACTGCCAGGCAACATAAGAGTCAAAGAGAATATTAATCATGATTCTGTATTTCTCTATGCTTACAGAAATTAAGCTGTGATAAAATCCGATCCTATGTGCCCCTAACACAAGTTTCATATTCAAATTTCTCGCGCGCATCCTCTGAGGTTAATTTTTAAAACTTTATTAATAGGCAGGAGATGCAACGGAAGAACCCACTATGTAACTAATTTCTATATAAACTTTGGGTTTTTCAAGAAAATGTGACATTTTCCCATGAATGTGATTTACTTGAATTGTCATAGACTAATGTTGCAAGTAAATATTTCATATCCATGACTTGATACTTCTAAATGTCTGTTTACCAATGTCATAAGCTGAATTATTGACTCTAACTGTCTATGAGGTTCAGAAAAAATTAATTCATTTTGATGTTATAGAAATTCTGTTTGCTTATTTTGTTCATTAATTTTAAAATGATTGCAAGTCCTTAACTAAAGTTGCATTGCGCATATGGATAAGAATAGGTTATGGCTATGTATGTCATCGTGACCTATGAACCACTTGTGAAGTTCATGAGCTAAGCATTCCTTTCTCCAGCCAACCTGCTTTGCCCGCGGTTTATTGAGGTTAAAAGGAACAATGCTGAATCGGCAAACGCGACAGGCACCTTCTAGAACTGATGACGTCGTCACTTGGCAGGAGATTGCTCTCCGCCAGCTAAGAGTTACGCTACTTGCTGTAATAAATACGACTTTAGTATAAATTGGGTATTTTTTGTTTTAATACTCGACCCACACGAGAAGAATGTCTGAAAAAAAACAGTACTAAAATTGAACAATATATTAGTTTCATGTTGGAAATCTGCATGATTGTAAATAAATGTAACTATGTTAAATTAGATATTCCTTATTCAAACTAATGAAAAAAGGTTTCCATACAAATTCTATATATATTATTTGCCCTGTAAGATCCATATAGGCTTATTCCATAGATATACATTTTCACTTCTAGACTTCCTGACTTTAAAATCTCTTTTATTTTATTTTATTTTATTTATTTATTTATTTATTTATTTTTTTCATTGAATACGAATATAAATCACCGGGACAGACAATATGTCAGTAGGTTTTGATATGCGTTTGAACTTTTAGCTTATTAAGTTAGAGTTCAAATCTTTACGCATATATATTTGGATATTTAATTAACCTATGGTTACGTTTTTGCTTATTGACTTTATCGTGATTCCTTTTTTGTTATAATTTGTAACCCTTCCGACTTCTTACGGAGTGTATTATATCGACTCCACTTGTATCCATATTTATTTTATTTTTTATATTTATTTATATATTTTTTTTTATATATATTTGATAAATTAATGGTTTGCTTGCTTGAATGTGGAAAAGTGTTCTAGCGGCGTACCGTATAAGGCTACTTGCGGTATCATTTCTACAGATACAAGATATGAATGATAAAGGTATTTAAAACCGCGAGAACCGCTATAATCCAGTTCGGATCCAATATTACGAATGTAACTCGTAAGACATTGACACTTTTTTATTTATCCGTTATTCTACCAAACCGATTGACTCTGGGTGATAAAATATATTATTGGTTTTCTTAATGGAAAGGAATTCACACAACGAGTTAAGGAGATTATTGATTTACACCACCCGAGTCAGATTATCATGTGTTGAATTCCATGTTTACTGATTTAGCACTCATAATATTCCTAGCGCACTCAATTGCGGTGTTTGTTTTTTAGTGCTATTAATTCTATATATCGTGTCAAGGGCACTATTAACACTAAGAAGTGTTTATTTCCTCTGTCAGACTCGTAACTCAGTTAATGATTCTACGTGTATTCTTTCATTGATTGATTTGGCACGGGATAGGCCCTTAAACTGACAGGTGTCTTAGTGTATCCCTTGTTTTCATGACACGTGTTACAATTAGTTATGTGCTTTTTATATCTGTAAGCATTGTAGGCCAGTAAAACAGTGATTTGGCTTTCTGTGACATAAAAGAGAACCCTGGATGACGGAATGCAACCAGTTTAGGATGATTGGTATAGAAGAGATTGTTATTACTACCTGGTCGTTAGTCACCTGCTGTGTTCTTCGGGTTTTCCTCGTCATGGACCTACATATAATATTACATTTGATTACATAATTCTGATACACATACTTTAAATATACTTTTGCTTTAGGGTTTCTGCTCGAAGTGTTTATTGTTTTGCTTAGCCGCTGACCCTGTTTCCGTTCGAAGTGTTTATTGTTTTGCTTATTGCTGCTGACCCTGTTTCCGTTCGAAGTGTTTATTGTTTTGCTTATCGCTGTTGACTCTTGCTTTGTTCAGTTTGTAACAGTTCTGCGCTTTGACCCAGACATTCAATGCTCGCGATCTCTTGGGTTAAGGAATTTTCTTGTTTAGATATGGTTTTAACAATAGGCACGGATGTTTCTATATCTTTTAGTCCAATTAATGGTTCCTTGCAGTATGGTGCGGGATTGCGGGATAATGCGTCAGCTATGATATTTGCTTTCCCAGGTAGATATCTTAACTTGGCTCCAAAACCTGAATGATCATATGTCACCGAGTTCCTTTGGGACTGTGATTAAGGCCTTTGAAAAACTTGGTAAGTGACTTATGGTCAATAAGGACTTTAATAGGATAGCCATAGATTATGAACTTAAAATGTACTAGTGAGTTAACGATACCTAGCCCTTCCTTGCCTATTACTGCATATTTACTTTCAGAGGGCTTTAGTTTACGTGAATAAAATGCTATAGGAAAGAACTGTTTATCATATTACTGAAGTAGTACCCCTCTTACCCCTTGGTCTGAGGCGTCTGTTGCTATGAAAAAAATTCCTTATTTAAATCAGGGATTTTTAAGTTAGGTGAGCTGCATTATTCCGCTTTTAAGATATCGAACGCCTGTTGATGCTTTTCAGACCATAATAAATCTACGCCCTTCTTTGTAAGATCTGTTAAAGGAGCTGTCATGATTGAAGAGTTACATATTTACATACAATTGTAATACCCACTACAGCGCAAAAGTGCTGTATCCCCTTTTTACGTTAATAGGTACCGGAAGTTATGAATAGCCGACACCTTACCATGGACTACTTTAAGACCTTGACTAGACACATAAAACCTAGATAAACATGTTCGGTTTTTTAAAAAACTCACATTTAGATATTTTACTCTGAGATTATTTGTCTTTGTCTCTGTAGCACTAGCTCTAGTTTATGTGAATGTACTTCTAATAAGGTATTAGAAAAGATTACAAAGACCAACCATATAGGATGTAGGGTATCCCCTAAAAGTCTCCAACACTATATGTAATTGGGGGCGCAACGTAAGCCAGAGGCATACGTAAAAATTGATAATGTCCCCTGAGTGTGCTGAAAACGGTGTATGAGGTACAATCACTTAGGTAATGGTATCTGGTAAAAGCCTTTAAGTAAGTCCAAGCTGGTGAAAAATTTATTCTAACCTAACAGAGATAAGATGTCGTCGGTACATGGCACTGGAAACTATCGGGAGTCGTTTCCTTGTTTAAGCGACAGAAATCTACGCAGATACGCCAAGTCCGATCTTTTATGGCATGACGTTTGAGGGAAAAATTATATGGGCTTATTTAATTTCCTAATGACTCCTATTACTAACATTTTTCAACTTCGTCATTTATCTCTATTTTGAAATTTCATTGAGAGTCTATACGAAGGTACGTATATAGCTTTATGTTTGTCCTTAGACCGTATTTTGTGTTAAATTACATCCGTTTTCCCTAGCGATCACTCGCTAGTGGAGAAACTTCCTGGTATTCAGATAAAAGATAAAAAAAAAAATTTCTGCAGAATGACTTTACAGATATTACTTTAGATAGAGTATAAGAGAGATTCATCTACGACTGGTTGGGCGGGATTAAAAATTAGCAACAATAAAAAAAATGCAATATTTATATGTATAGCTTTTGTGGATTACTAGATTAACTTGTTGCTGCGAGTCAACCGTGTCTAGGGCTTTGTTCGCGGAAATCGTTATATTTCAGAGTGTCGGGAAGGATTAAAATTTCATTTCCCAGGAAGGTCTTTTTTCACGCACTAAGACATTTGAGGGTGCATGCTTCTCGAGATTTTGCGTGCAAACTGCGACTGTGGTTGTGGGAGAATTCTGTTGGGTCATTTGAACAATGTTACGATTTATGAGACAAATGTGTAGTTCCTCTATATATATAAAGTTATTATTTGATTAACTGTCTCTTTTTTTTTGTTCAAAACGGATTTTAATATGTTTGAAGGTTTATAGAATTTTCCTTTGATAAACACGCCTTATTTTGCAGGAGGTAAGATAATATTTGTATACCCCTAGATGGATATCTTACAATTACACTAGATACAGATCAATGTTTTTTTATAACTATAGAGGTATCTGTAAGCGCTCGCTTGTCCGGACTTCTCATTAGGGAAGTTCAAACAACAGACGGTGAGTCCGATAAATACAGGATATTACGTGTACTAAAGGAATAAAACAAGATATTCTAATTTTTACGGCGCGTACAGTCGGGCTTAATCCACCACTATTATAATTACTGATTGTATTAAAATTACTAGAACCTGCTCTGATTACTTGATACGGTCGTGATGTTCATAGGAAAATTCCTTTTTAATTCAAAAAGGTATTGGCATGTATGATCCAACATCGCTTTTCCCCACTCTGCTAGAGTCGCTTATTGTTTGGAATGTTCTATGCTTTGAACACTCTGCAGATTTAACTGACCCTGACCGTCTTACTGGATGACACAGTAACCAAGTGTGCATAAGGACGATTTGTTTGATTCTGATATTTAGGGCTACTGTTTACCATCGGCAACATATTGTGCGTTTTTAGCATTCTGTTGTTGGTTACGTATAAAGCAACGAACGTATGAATGACGAACTATTAGGAATTGAGCGATTACTATTAAGACAAGTTATCTCTACTGCATTCAATATTAACTGTTTGTACTTGCTGTTGTTTACTTCATTCTTTGCTAAAATTTGAAATAGTGAGGGATCCTGGTCAGCGCATTTAGCCTAATGAAAGTTTTTTACAGACATGTTATTCCTTGCAATCCAGCCGTATTTTTAAAGTTGAGTTGAGTCATTGAGGATAGATTTTTTATGCATATAACTAAAAAAACTCAAGGCTTAAACTGCCATCGAGACCTTGCACAAGAGCATTTTGTCATGACCTGAAATAGTGTTACCTTTAATTTATCTAGATTTGTACGGGTGTTCCACTTGTTTTTGTGTGTTTTCTAATCACTACGGTGCCTAACGACCCTATCCATGCATCTGTATAAATACAGACGTCCACTGCGTAAATGCATATTCGCTGTTTAATATGATTTGTTACGTAAAGGATTAATAATCACCCAAAATGATAAAATTAACACAGTATATGATTATGATATTTCAGTAGAACTTCTGGAAACAGAAACTCAAAGATAGAAACTCGCAGTAGCGAAATCTCAATGATGTAGATAATTTCTGTAAAAAAGTAAGATTAAGAATGTCTCGTAACTTCAGCCACAGGAATAACGAAATTCGACCTGCAAAGGAAACACTCAGTTACTCCAAATGAATAAAAAATTGTACTTAGCTTGCTTTTGTGGGAAGTCACGGTGTTCCGATAACAACACACGGCCTTGGTCCTCCTTCTGTTTTTAGCGGATGACCTAGTTTGGCTTCAGTTTTCCCCGTGCGCGTTGTTTGGATGATTCGAGCCCTTGAAGATCCGATGCTGCAGACGCGTTTGGTTTGTTTCTTGAAGTGCCGGAAACGCTCAATAACGATGTTTTCTTGAATGATTCTAATGAGAGACGAAGCTTGCGTTGCCGTAGGAAGAAGACACGTCGGGTTTGTTTCTTGAAGTTATTCACTACTGAAGACACTCACTAACGATGATACTAATTTGCTTGAGGAATCTCTTGCTTTCGTCGTCGTTGACTTCTGATGCGATTCATTATTCATTATTCTGGTTTTTCTTCGGAAGGCGTTGTAGAGTTCTTCTGGTAATCCGCCACCAATATTAGGGCTGTTGCCTCGTATAATAAGGCGCCCTATGAGGTAATGTTAGACTTGCGATAATCTTACGCTAAGTCGGTTGGTATTGCACTTCCATATTTATTGGAGTGTCTTGGGGTTTGTAGATCACTTACGAAGTCGGTATTATCTTCTTTGGTTATGACGACGATGTGTTAAACTCGTGATGATTTCTTTCTGATGTGAGGTTCTTAGTAGAAAGCACGAAGTATAAAAATACTTATATTCTCTGAGATTACATGGTGAAGATCAAGTAGGATTGTACAGGTCTTCTAATGACGATAGCTTGATCGCTTCTGCCAATGATGATGGCTAATTCTGTTCTGTTCTCTTCTACATGATAAAGCTTAGGTAAAGAGGTACAGGTCTGCCAATGATGATGGCTAACTCTATTCTGTCTACCATCTCGGTTACAAGTCATAAAGGAAGCAGACAGTAGCTCGAACATATGAACATACATACAAAATGAGACACACTACAGATCACGTAGGCCGTTTGAATTATAGGTCGCGGTAGTTGTCTCAAGCAGGGAGCTTGGACCAATGTTTCAAAACAAATGAATGAACACAGGTAACGGCACGTCATCTTAGCCTACATACTTTATCGTCTCTGGTCTGATCACATTCCTGCAAGCAATCTGGTTGACCTCTTTAGTTTTAGTCTTTTATATATATGGAATGACATTCCATATTTTTATTATGTAATCACTTACATATATATATATATATATATATATATATATATATATAATATATATGTATATATATATATATATATATGTATATATATATATATATATATATATACATATATATATAATATATATATATATATATATATATATATATATATATATATATAGTATATATATATATATATATATATATATATATATATATATATATATATATATATATATATATTTATATATACATACATACATAGTGAATATATATACATGTATATATATATCACACACATAATATATCCACTATAGCACGAAGGAACACGTACTTGAGAAAATTTTTAAATCCACGATAGAAAGGTAAGTGAAAACAGGCACAATGAACAAGTACTTTCGTAGTATATTCTACACTTTCAAGTTCACACTGAATAGAATAGAAGTTGACAGATCTCTACATACAAAAGCAGAAAGAGGGGGGCGGGGTTACAGTTTGTTAATCTGGGCGGCATGTTCTTTAAGCAAAACAGATAAGCACAGAGGATCAAGGTATAATCCAGGATGAGATTTAAATCTCTGTTGACGTGGCTTCAATAAAAGTGGACTCCAACAGATTCCGTTTTCGGTGATCTTTGACCTTTGTGGCTCATGACGAGTTGGCAAAATTAACTTTACTGATGACATAACTCAATCCAGGTTTTTTATCCAGTCATAGTAAAAAAAAAAGTTTGGCAGCATCTTGGCACAAGGCTATACGAACTTTAAAGTTCAAAAATGACACATGGAATAACAGCGAAATAAAGTCTACTGCACCTGTGCACAAGGCTATATGAACCCTTATTATTATTACTATTATTATTATTATTATTATTATTATTATTATTATTATTATTATTATTATTATTATTATCATTATTATTATCATTATTATTATTATTATTATTATTATTATTATTATTATTATTTATTTATTTATTTTTTATTTTTTGCTCTATCACAGTCCTCCAATTCGACTGGGTGGTATTTATAGTGTGGGGTTCCGGGTTGCATCCTGCCTCCTTAGGAGTCCATCACTTTTCTTACTATGTGTGCCGTTTCTAGAATCACACTCTTCTGCATGAGTCCTGGAGCTACTTCAGCCTCTAGTTTTCCTAGATTCCTTTTCAGGGATCTTGGGATCGTGCCTAGTGCTCCTATGATTATGGGTACAATTTCCACTGGCATGTCCCATATCCTTCTTATTTCTATTTTCAGATCTTGATACTTATCCATTTTTTCCCTCTCTTTCTCTTCAACTCTGGTGTCCCATGGTATTGCGACATCAATGAGTGATACTTTCTTCTTGACTTTGTCAATCAATGTCACGTCTGGTCTGTTTGCACGTATCACCCTATCCGTTCTGATACCATAGTCCCAGAGGATCTTTGCGTGATCGTTTTCTATCACTCCTCAGGTTGGTGCTCGTACCACTTATTACTGCAAGGTAGCTGATGTTTCTTGCACAGGCTCCAGTGGAGGGCTTTTGCCACTGAATCATGCCTCTTTTTGTACTGGTTCTGTGCAAGTGCCGGGCATTTGCTTGCTATGTGGTTTATGGTTTCATTTTTCGTATTGCACTTCCTATATATGGGAGAGATGTTATTTCCGTCTATCGTTCTTTGAACATATCTGGTTCTTAGGGCCTGATCTTGTGCCGCTATTATCATTCCTTCAGTTTCCTTCTTGAGCTCTCCCCTCTGTAGCCATTGCCATGTGTCATCGCTGGCTAGTTCTTTAGTCTGTCTCATGTATTGTCCGTGCATTGGTTTGTTGTGCCAGTCCTCTGTTCTTTTTGTCATTGTCCGGTCTCTGTATATTTCTGGGTCTTCGTCTACTTTTATGAGTCCTTCTTCCCATGCACTCTTTAGCCACTCGTCTTCACTGGTTTTCAGATATTGCCCCAGCAGTGCTCTGTTCTCGATGTTGACGCAGTCCTCTATACTTAGTAGTCCTCTCTCTCCTTCCTTTCGTGTTATGTATAGTCTGTCCGTATTTGCTCTTGGGTGTAATGCTTTGTGTATTGTCATATGTTTCCTGGTTTTCTGATCTATGCTGCGGAGTTCTGCCTTCGTCCATTCCACTATTCCTGCGCTGTATCTGATTACTGGCACTACCCATGTGTTTATGGCTTTTATTATATTTCGGGCATTGAGTTTTTACTGAGTATCGCCTTGAGTCTCTGCATATATTCTTTCCTGATCGGGTCCTTCATCTCTTGGTGTTTATATCCCTCCTTCCATTATTCCCAGGTATTTGTATCCTGTCTCATCTATGTGTTTGATGTTGCTCCCATCTGGTAGCTTTATCCCTTCAGTTCTCGTTACTTTGCCTTTGTATGTTGACTAAGGCGCATTTTTCTATTCCAAACTCCATCCTGATGTCCCCAGATACAATCCTTACAGTCTGGATTAGGGTATCTATTTCCTTGATGCTCTTACCATACAGCTTGATGTCGTCCATGAACATCAGATGGTTGATTCTGTTGCCTCTTTTCTTGAGTTGGTACCCGGCATCCATCTTTTGTAGTACTTTTGTCATGGGAATCATGGCTACTACGAAGAGTAGTGGGGACAGTGAGTCGCCCTTGAAGATCCCTCTCCTGATATTAACCTCTGCTAGTCTTATTCCAGAGCTTGTAAGTATTGTATTCCAGTTGCGCATTGTATTTTTGAGGAAGCTGATGGTGTTTTCCTCTGCCCCATATATTTTCAGGCATTCTATTAGCCATGTGTGTGGTATCATGTCGAAGGCTTTCTTATAGTCTATTCATGCCATGCTTAGGTTGATTTTCCTTCTCCTACTGTTCTTCATTACCATTTTGTGTATCAGGAGCTGGTCTTTTGTGCCCCTACACTTCCTTCTGTAGCCTTTCTGTTGGTGGGGGATGGTGTTTTGTCTCCTCTAGGTAGTTGTATAGCCTTTCACTGATGATACCTGTTAGTAACTTCCACATTATTGGTAGGCAGGTGATAGGCCTGTAGTTTCTGGTATATTTCCCTTACTCTTGTATTTTTGTACTAAGGATGTTCTTCCTGTGGTCATCCATTTGGGTGCATGGTGATTTGAGATACAATGCTGGAGTTGTTCTGCTATTCGTGGGTGTAGGGCCTTGAAGTTTTTGAGCCAGTATCCATGGACTTCATCGGGACCTGGGGCTTTCAGTTGGGCATTTTCTTTAGTTGGTGTCTGACTGTGTCTGTCGTGATCTCTGTGAATCTTTGTTTTATTCTCCCTGTTTCTTCTTCCTTGACTTCCTGGAGCCATGTTGCATGTTTGTTGTGTGATACCGGATTGTTCCATATGTTTTCCCAGAGTCTCTTACTTGGTTCGGCTTCAGGAATTTCTGGGTGGTTGTCTTCCCCTCTTAGTTGGCTGTATAGTCATCATTATTATTATTATTATTATTTATTATTATTATTATTATTAATTATTATTATTATTATATTATTATTATTATTATTATTATTATTATTATTCAGAAAGATGAAACCTGTTCATATGGAACAAGGCTATTAGGGCCATTGACTTGAAATCAAGCTTCCAAAGAATATGGTGTTCATTAAGAAGAAGTAAGACGAGGTAAAGAGAAATACAGAAACAAATTAGTAAATGAACAAATAGATAACAATGCATTGAAATGCAAGGAGTATAGTGCTAGGGTAGTTATGTATTGAACTTCTGAAGTTCCACTTGCACGACTTCCTTTGGGAGGGTGTTCCACAGTCCAACAGTGTGAGGAATGAAGGAGCTCTGGAACTAACACATTAAACACTAGCAACTCAGAGTGCCGTGCATGAAGCTTGCCAGCTACGTGAATGATAAAAATGATACTTGAAATTGAAAAACGACGCATGAAATATGAGTGATAAAAGCATTGGGAAACACAGCTACATGGACCTTGAAATGAAAAAGTGACACTTAGAACAACAGACAGTGACATAGACAAAGAATCACAAATATACAAATGATAGAAATGAACCTTGAAAATCATAAATGACACATTATATTCAACAGAGAGAAAAGGCCCTCAGTATTGGGGAACACAGCTATATGAACTTGGAAGTTAAAAATGACACATGGAGTATTTAAAAAAGGGTGCTCAGCATGTAAGTGCTTGGAATTCAAAAGTGACACTTGGAAAATTTGCAACAGCGAGCTCCAATGACAAGCTCTCCCATCTAAGTAAATGACAGATAAAAACCTAGAAATTAAAATTAAAAATGTCCCATGCATTACCCACAAGGTTATAGGAAACTTTCTTTTCACCGTTCTTGACCAAAACCTTTCAGAAGATTGCCAACTTATTTTCTGGAAAGTCAAATGGTCAACTAGTAGACATGAGTATTCCTTGGAACGGTAGGGAAAATGCTCTTTTCTGGTTACAATATCCAATTTCCCACTAAAAAAAGACAATACATAGCTTATCAGTATCTTATGAATAGTGATTCCACGATTTGGCTAAAAATCTTGGTTTCATCGAAGAATTTCGGGTCAGCTCAGGTAGACCAAACTGGAGAACAATAGGTACATAGGAAGAATAAAAAAGTTATGTTCAGTTTTAGGTATATGCTTCTGAAAGTAAATTTCTTATCAAAAGTTACAACTAAAATAGTAAAACAGTCACTGACATTGAAAACTGTACCATTTAAATATAAATCAGGAAGCAAAGGCAAAAGATTTGGGTCAAGTACTTATCATACTTTGAGTTTTAGAAGGATTATGCTTCGTGCCCCAATGCTTACCGCAGTCATGAATAAGTGCTAGATCTGTATGTAAATACATTTATTATATTTATTATACAAACAGTAAAGACTGCTCCTTCTATCAATATCATCTTAATATAGCATTGGTGAATACCATATCTACGAGACAAATTAATGCCATGTAAATATAATTTGTGTTATCACTTTTATCGTGAGTGAAAGATATATATTTACATGTCAGTTATTGGGTTATCCGTCTTAACCACACAATATCACCGTCGCCTGCTAAATATATCAGTATTGACTTTAACGGTCATTTGTCGCACATAAAGCTTTATTTATGACTGTTTATTATGACAACGTTCTTGTCACCATTCTTGACCAAAACCTTTCAGAATATTGCCAACTTATCTTCTGAAAAGTCAAATGGTAAAATGCACGAGTATTCATTCTTTGGGGCGGTGGGGAAAATGCTCATCGTCTGGTTCCAATTTCCCGATAAAAAAAAAGAAAAGAAAAAAGACAACGCATCTTTTGAACTGATTCCACGATTTGGCTAAATATCTTGATTTCATCGAAGAATTAATTAACGCTGTAAGTTCTCAGACTATTTAAAGAAGTCTGTTATGAGCTTCACATGATGGATGGGGAGTTTCGAAGACGGGATGATAACAGGATTAAAAGTCACCTCGATATTTCGTATGCAGTGGCGTAACTAAGAGGTGGCGGGCTGTCCGCCTAGGAGGGGGTTGGACGGGGCGGGGGGCGCGGTTGCACTCTGGTATCCTTTGAGGAGGTCTGGTCTGGTATAATTCTAGATCTCCTAGTATATTAGCGAATTCGCTTCTAACAAAGCCCGTATGGTTCCGTTGTAAAGACGCTGTTTTTTTTTTTTTTTTTTAGCTTTAGCTTTATGAAATAAAATAAATGATTGGGATGTTATGGCTTAGAATATGCGTTTGAAGGTTTAATTTTCACCACTTGAGAATTCCCGGGAAGTAAACTAGTATTGCACTAACCCTGCTTTTTTTTTTTCTTACCGTGCCCCTACGTTAGTTTATGTTTGTAATTCAAAGGGGCCTAGTTTAGGTAGTTTGGGTGCGGGAAACGCAATGAGATTATTTGCAAGAAGATTCTATGATTACTTTTGAAAATATGGCGTCCTGCTTTTTCAGGGAGCCCCGTTCGCCACGAACGCTAGTTGCCAGTGTTCGCAAGTGAAGGGACTAGATCTAATTAGATTTCTTGAGGTACGGATGGATTTCGTCTTCAAGCATTTTGGGGAGGAAATGGAAATAAGGGAGAAGAGTTGCTTAGTTTGAATGCATCCAAGAAATCAAAGTCTCCTTTTATTTCCCCTCTATCACTTTCACTAATTTATGAACACTGCTAACTGAAATTATTAAAGAAGTTTCTTGCTAGTTTTATGCAGGTTTACCGACTTTCCATACGTCAAGTTCCTTATTGATACAGATATCTTTGTCCTGTAGGAAATTTATAAATATTGTTTTTTATATCCCGTTCTACGCCTAAGATTTAGAGGCATACTTCTTAGGCATAGATTTTCCTTTTTCTAATCTACATAGTCATTCAAGGTTAAATATTTATTGGAAATAATACATTTAGCACGATCTGTTCCTCTACGATTAGTGGCTGACTTGAGAGATTCATTACATTACCATGCTAGGCGTACCTTAATCAAGATGATGGTATAATTTTGGCAGCAATATGGTCAGCGGTTACGATGATTAGAAACGTGCCACTACAGAATTGTCCAATTTCCAGTCACGCAGGTGAATTCTGGAAGCTCTCTTTAAAAATAATTTTATCGAACTGATAGCGCCCCCGCGAATGTTCAAATTTTCGGATCCTTGCTCATGTAGGCATGAATGGAAATGAGAATACCCACTAAAACCAGATAGAATAAAAAGAAATATTTCTATGAATGACTTCCCTTAGCAGTATGGAATAACTAGAAGGCTGATATGATTAAGATGAGCCGGATACACAAAATATCGAGGGCAATAAGATGCAAAATCATCAAACTTTGGATATTTCACTGAACATCAGTTATCTACGTTCTCTGGACAATCGCAAATTTAACACTAGAGGAAAACAGGAAAAGGGAATTAGCATTCATGCCATAAATCATAATACTTTATTAATTATTCCCCGGGTAAGTGACCACGTTCAAAGTTAATATACTTTTCTTATTTTTACATATTTATTTCACATCAAAATCCATCGGTCGATTAGCACCATGTTGTATATTCCTTAGTTTTTTTTTATCTGTAATTGGAGCTAAGCTTATCTTCAGGATCATGTCAGCCAAACTGAATAGAAAATCCTTCGGCTTTCCAAAGGAAGGTGGATGTTGTATGTCTCACTCGAAGGCTAATTTGAAATGAATGAATTAAAAGATATTGAAAGAAACTACATGTGAAAAAGAGAGTTGAAAACGCCTCCACTGAAATTGTTTTCATGCTCGAGCGATTCCATCCCTTCGACTGGTTGGTGACATTCGTACTTCCATGTAATGGAATAAGCAGTGAGGGGGTGACATATCTGAATACCATTCCCACTTTAGAAATGATCCCCTTCGCTCGAGAGACGCCCAGAATGCCCGTTTTGGGACACCATTATGCCGTAAACTATCGAAAGGATATACTGGCGCTAGGTGCCATGTTTGATGACAAGCTTAAACGAAATATTGCAGCAGAGACCTTGCCTGAATAAACACAAGACAGTATCATCTGATAGAATCGTTTCTCAGATAGGTTCAAGTTTATGTTTCTCGCGCAATTTCTCTTTAGGTAGTGCGTTTTCCATGAGGAAGTAGGAGTCATTTGAATTATTGCTGAAAGAGAGAGAGAGAGAGAGCAGGGGGTGGGGGGAGGCGTCAGTTATACACACACACACACGCATATATATATATATATATATATATATATATATATTATATATATATATATACTATATACGTATGTATAATTTCTCTCTCTCTCTCTCTTCTACTTCCCTCAGAAGGCAGCATATTTTACTCAATTCAAAACGGAAACATTCCTGAAACATTTCAGAAAACCCCCAAGATAAATGAACTTGGTCTAAACGCTGTTGTTCGCAGTTCCCAGGACACCTCAGACGCTGAATCTCGTCTTCTCCATTTTGTCTTTATCTGTACAAATCCTCTTACTATTAGTTTTTCTTGATGTTTCCTGACGTTGACCAGTTCACAGAACTTAAGACGGCTATGCTCAGCTTTTAGTTTTCTGAGAAGAAAATGATTACGCCGGCCTTTGTCTGTCCGTCCGTACTTTTCCTTCCGCCCTCAGTTCTTACAAATCTACTGAGGCTGCAAATTGGTATGTTAATCATCTATCCTCAAATCATGAAACATACCAAATTGCACCCATCTAGCCTCGGTAGTTTTTATTTCATTTAAGGTTAGAGTTAACCATAATCGTGCGTCTGGCAACGATATAGCCCAGGCTCATACAACAATATACCGAGACCACAGAAAGATAGATTTATTTCCGGTGCCCTTGATTATAAGATGCACAGTAAACTCGATTGCGCCGAAGAAACTTCGGCACAATTTTTACTCGTTTTTCTATTATACTGTACTTATTTTCACGATTCAGGGACCAAGATTATGAAATTTATGCGCTGTTTTACAAAAAGAAATACTGTAAAATGTTAATGCGTAAATTACAAGAGCTCCTGTAATTAGAAACATTAATTCATTATTGTAGCAAATCCAATTACACTCTCGTTGTAGAGAATTAATCCAATCTAGAAAGATGATAAACTATATTCAATAGTAAAAAAGGCACATTTTTAGATAAACAACGTATTACCAATAATAAATTAACACGAGAAAATACAGCCCATCCTTGAACGTAAGGTTTAGGTAAGAACATACGGTACTATGGAAAATATTGCATTTTGAATTTAGACGACTAATTAAACTTCTCCATTTGTACATTCGAGAGGATGAGGAAAACCTAATTTATGGTGAGTTTCTAAAACTACTCGACAACTTGAACGCCCGCAGCATATTTTCCAAGAATTGTATATATCTATATATATATATATATATATATATATATATATATATATATATATATATATATATACATATATATATATATATATATATATATATATATATATATATATATATATATATATATATATTTATTTATATTTATAATTATATGCAATGGAACTGCGATGCCAATACTTTAAGTGAAGCAAGATGCGATAAAGAAAAAATACAATGCTATATTGACTTTTTTCAATAGTTCCATATACTGTCCAGCTGAATTCAAATATTTCTGGAAAGAACAACGCAGTTATATACTGTATGCAAATATTATACAATAATTAAACTGAAAGAATATATTGTAAAATGGAAGGAAAACAAAGTGATGTGGTTAAATGTAACTATATATATATATATATATATATATATATATATATATCTATATATATATAAATATAATTTTTTTCCTGGGTTTCAGCGGGGCGAAACAAGTGCCCCCTCTTACCCCTATGTGCGAGCGCCCATGCTCGACAGTCGAGTTGAAAATGGGAGGTGAAAAACAATGATCTTTTTATATATGTTGAGTTTCTAAAACCGCTCGACAATCGAGTTAAACGTGAAAATGTGATGTGAAAAACAATTATCTTTTTTGAGCTTCTAAATCAATTAACTTTCTGCAAAAAATTGGATTAATTCTCGCTACAGCACATAACGAATCCCGTTGAACTCGTTGTTGTTGCTGTGGAATGAATTAATGTTTCTAAATACAGGAGCTCTTGTAATTTACGCATTTTTAACATTTTACAGTAAGTATTTTCCTTTTTGAAAAAACCACATAGATTTCATAATCTTGGTTCCTGAATCGTGAAAAAAAGTACAGTGCACTAGAAAAAAAAAAGCTGAGTGCTGCCGTCCTAATTTCTGTGAACTCGTAAACGTCAGGAAACATAAAAAAACGACATTGAAAGTATTTGTAAAGACGAAGTCAACACGAGGACGACGTGTTTTAGTGAATGAGGTATCATGGGAACTGAAGACAACAACAGCATTAGACCCAGTTCATTTACCTTAGGGGTTTTCTAAAATTCAGGAATGTTTCCATTTTTGGACAAAAAATGTATAATCAAAATAAATGGAAAAAGAGAAAATACAGCAATGAAAAAGAGATAGTACAGCCCATCCTTGAACGTAAGGTTTAGTTAAGAATATACAGTACTGTGAAAAATATATTAGATTTTGAGTTTTAAACGGCTAATTAAAGCTCCCCAACTCTAGTACTTTCGAGCAGATGAGTCAAAACCTTATTACATTTTGAGCTTCTAAAATACAATCGACAATCGAGTTGAATGTCGAAATATGTGGGAAATATCTCCTATTTTGAGCTTCTAAACCCAATTAATTTCCCGCAAAAAGAATTGGCATCCCCACAGAATTTCAGTCCCTATTACGAATTTATATAAATGATTTAGCCTTTGTTCAGGAAGCTTTAGACTTTCCCCTGTCGGAAACTGCGTCCTTCCCTTGGGACCAAGAAGTCTTTCCTTCTACTGACAGGAATTAATTTAGCTTCAAAGCATTGGTGACTCTAATATCTCCTAATGCGTATTAAAAGAGACCGTTGAAAGTCTCCATATATTGTTGTTGATTTTTTATAATTTATTCTGGTTCTTTTTCTTGTTTGCATTTATTCTTCTTAAGATCTCTTGGAAAATGAGTTCGGCTGTACATTACTTCTTATTGATATCAGAGTTGCCAAAAATGTTGATAATGTTCCTACTATTCAAAATCTAATAAAAAACGAGATAATAATTTGAATAGAGAAAGAAAAGATCATAAAGCCTTCAATTAATTATATGGCCCTTTCTGGCAGAAGGAAGCTAAGGCAAACTTCCTGTCTTTACCCACATTTATCTTAGCACTGTTTCTTTCTTCATATGGTATAGCCACCTTTCGAACTAAGCAGTTGGGGTTAGAAGCCAGGGCTAAACTAGATCTTTTATTTGGGCGGCTGGCCACCGTCTGAGCATTAATCATTTTGGTCATCCTCTTTATTACTGATCAAAGAGACAGTACTCTTTCGGGAGTTGCATCTTTAGAGAGACGATATCACACAAAATTTCAAATCCATCAGGTTTGTCAACAATACCATATTCAAGAATTATTCGTGCTCACACTTTTAATATGTACATATACACACATGCATACACACATTATATGTATATATAAAGATATATATATATATATATATATATATATATGTATATATATATATATATATATATATATATGAATATATGTATGTAAAGAAATGTATATGTATATGCATATCATAATATATATATATGTATATATATATATGTATATATATACATATATATATATATATATATAAATATATATATATAATATATACTATCTCTCTCTCTCTCTCTCTCTCTCTCTCTCTCTCTATATATATATATATATGTATATATATAAAGAAATGTATATATATGCATATTGTATATACACACACATTTGTTGAAGCTTCGAAATTTTCATGGGCGTATTTTCTCAGAAATGACTATAAGCCATCCTTTCGAACCAACAGACAAAAATCAACCATAATCTTACTCTCTTTCACTGTTTATTTGCGGGCAGAGTATAAGGCCCAAAGCTATACCGGTTATTTTCTCCCAATTGAAAAGCTTATTATGAAAAAGCGGGCATTATTAGCCATGCCTCGCAGGAAGGGAGGAATTCTTCCCGTAAATTCATAAGCCATTGCCTTCAGAATTTCTAGGAGATAAAGTTAAAATGCCTCTAAAGAATGATCGAGATAATTCCGTGGAAATTCAACGCTACTTTTTCAATGCATTTGACTTTTGCTTCAAAACGACGATATTTCTAAGTGCGCCGCGTATACAAGCACAAACACACGCACAAACACACGCACAACTATGGGCACTACACCCTACAGCAGCCTGAGAGAGAGAGAGAGAGAGAGAGAGAGAGAATCTGAGATTTTGCTTAACAAATGAAATGTGATTTTATCTTCGGGATCTTTCATGTCTCTCTCCAGAGTTCTTCTCAAGACTTGTGTGGCTAGTGACAAGGGGCGTATCAGACGAGAATAAAACATAAATGTTTAGAAACCATCCACGTCAATAAAACTAACTGCTTTCAGTTCCCATCAAGGCATAGCAGATGAAACGAGAGAAAATACTTGCCCATGATGTTTAGGACTACCAAACGGGTCGCTTGTTTTTAAATTTTTGAGCATGGCATAGGAAATATTTCCAGTAATGCTTTTATCAACTATTATAATTAAAATAATCTTTTAAACGTTCTTGTTATATGGGTTACATTAAAGAATGTCTTCGTTAAGATATTATACACTCCAACGAGAGGGCGAGTCGGGGATATAGTTGAAAAAATATGTTCTTTTTAGAATAAAAGTAACAAGATGTAAGTGGATATAAGTTAACTTTGTTGGTTAATCACGTGTTTATTCAACAGTTGTCGTAGTTGTGACGACAGCTGGTAATGGTAAATTCTCTCTCTCTCCTCTCTCTCTCTCTCTCTCTCTCTCTCTCTCTCTCTCTCATTTGAACGTTTGAGGTGGGAAAGTTTGCGTCAAGGTTTTGTTTTTTACATATTTAGTTTATCATTGAGCATAGTAACTGTTATGTCAGATCTTTCTGTCTGTCGTTCTGTCTGACGCCCCTATCAGTATACACTTTACCAGGAGCAAATCCCAGCATTTGTTTGATAACTGTGCTGGTCTATCGAAATTTCTTTTTACTTAGAAATGATTAATAGCACGTCTTGGAAGTATCACATTATTGGTCAGGCTAAGTCTACGTCTTCGCTTCATTTTAGAAGTCAAAATTTAGCCTGAGCCAGGGTTGAGGTATTTACGCTTGAAGAAATAAATTAGGATTACAATTTCAATTACTTAAAAAATTTAACTCACAATTGCAATTATAATTACATTTGGCGATAGCGATTATATTACAATTGCAATTACTAAACAAAAAATTCCATTACAATCACAGTTACAATTAAAAGGAATTTGGGTGTGAGAGTCAACGCTAATCTTTGGCACACGGGACGGCGTATTGAGGGGAGCAAATCGAGCTAATAGGGTTCCATAATTTATTTCCAGAAGTGTAACTGACAGAAGAGCAGAGGTCATATTAAAACAGCATTTATTATCCCCAGCAAATTTAAGTCTTATAAGCAACCCATCACTCCTACTGGACCCCGACTCCTTACCACTTCAATTTTATAATTACAGTTAAATTACAAATTACATCATCCTGTAATTAATTAAATTCCAGTTACTTACAATAACTTCATTTTAAATTACAATGACAATCACACGATATTCTGTAATTAAATACATTTAAATTAAATCATAATTACAATTACTCCAACCCTATGAATCCTCAGAGCCACTGGGACTTTAACCCGTCCTCGTGCATAAGGAAGTTTCTGCAATTTTATGCCATTTTTCTCTTCAATGACTTCTACATTTCTTCATAAAATATTTGCAGCTTTTCTTCTCCTTTCTTACCTTACCACACTCGCGAACACTCCCTGCTGACTCTCCGACCCAATCCTAGAATTTTATATGGTTGTTTTCCACACATCATTTTTCCATCAAAATTATCTTTTTCTTGCATCTTACTAATCCATTTCACTTGTCTTAGGGGCCTTTATGTATTGCCTCTAGATGATTAAAAATCATCTAAGACAAAATTGTTTAAATTTAGTGGTCAGAAATGGGAATGATAACATTTATCGAATTAATCTGAAGTATATTTTTAAATGCCTCCTTTAGAATCCAAGTATTTTTAACAGTCAGACCCCTTCACATATACATCTCCACAAGACGCCATTCTCATATACTCCATACTTAGAATAAACTATAAAGTTGACTTTCTCTTTCATCTCCCCTTTGCATTTAAATCACCAAGCACAACCGCTCATTCAAATTTATCGTTCATTACCGTTATAATTTTCTTACTTATCACCTTATAACTTCAACAAACAAATGCGTTAGTACTCTGGCACTTCAAGGACTACACACACACACACACACACACACACACACACACGCACACATACGCACACACACAAACACACACACACACATATATATATATATATATATATATATATATATATATATATATATATATATTTAGTTATATTTATATAAATACATATATTATATATAGGTATGTATGTGTTTATACATACATACATACATACATACAAACATGCACGCACGCACAAAAACACATATATATATGTGTGTATATATATATAAATATATATATATATATATATATATATATATACATATATATATATATATATATATATATATATATATTGTGACAAAGTATCTAGTTACTACACTTACCATTCATTAATTGTTACCTCAGAACAGCCTGAATACTCTAAAGGCAACAGTCATCCATTGACAACTTACCAGTATAGCAGAAAAGCAGACTAAGTTCATCAAAACAGGTGTGAGGTAATCTTGTAAGTAATTAAATTAATTAAAGGACATCACTCCATCAACAACTTTAAAAGTCTAAGTATTTCCCTGATTTCAAAAGTCTAAGTACTTCCCTGGTTCTAAGTCACTTCAAGTTAATTGAAGGAAAACAAATCAATTACGACTCTATGTTTCTACCTAACATCAATATAATCATAATTAAATGCAAATATACTGGTGAGAAATGAAATACTTATAAAAATTTTAAATGCAAAAATTTATTATCCAGCTCAAAATCTAAAAGTGAAATTCACAATATCAGGGAAAATTACTGTTACTTGAAAACAAAGTAAAGTTTAATTAATTCTTGAATCAATTAAGTAAAATCAAATCAAAATTAATTTAACACAAAATTCATGAAAATTAATTCAACCAAAATTCAAAAGTGTTAGGCAATAATTGAAATTTGGAAATTAATTCACAAGTGCTAAACAACAATAAAACTTGAAAAGAATTCTAAGTGCAAATTAATTCACAAGTGTTAAATTCAATTAAATGGGCATTGATTAATTAATGAAAATAACTAAGTTAATTAAATGATGAATGTAAATGAAAACACAGAAAAATGTGGAAAATACCAAAATTGCAAAAAAATATTAATCACACAGAATATAAAATAAAAACACACACTTCAATAAGAAAATGAATAAATGCACTTCAAATGAAACAAACATAAAACAAAAATTTGCAATGTGTAAAAATGTAAATAGTTTCTCTCAAACCATTGTAACTATTAGTTATTAGTTCTCTAAACCATCATAACCAATAGTTATTAGTTTCTTACCAAACCACTGAGTATTAGTTATTAGTTGCAACTAATAAAAATATAACACACTTTACCTTCTTGGTATACCAATTTTCTTTCTTTGCTGCAGCTTGTTTCACACTCACAAAAACAGGTGCTGTTACACACTAATATAATGTTTGTTCAGATTCCAAAAAACACTAAATAATACTAAATAAACTCTAAGAAATATCAAATCTGAAATCTACAAGTTACGAGTGACCAATTTACATTACGTTAATATAATCTCAATTATGTCGAGGCAGAGAGAGAGAGAGAGGAGGAAAACGAGAGAGAAGAAGCGAGAGAGAGAGAGAGAGAGAGAGAGAGAGAGAGAGAGAGATGTCTGAATGCGATGCGGCTCTAAGATGCAATGAAAAACTTCTTCTTTGTATGGGTACTTCAAGAGCCTGACGGGTTCAAAACGTTCTGAGCAAGCATAGAAGATGATGCAATCTTCTAGAAGCTTCTAATGTGATGCAACTTTACAGACAAACTGTGAAATCTGCTCGTGGCATTCGGCAAAGATGAACACGTATGAAACGAGTATATATTCATGTTTGTACTAGCTCAACAAAGACACGTACCCGATCGAAACAGACTCGAGCAAAAGTCCCTATCAGACGTGATGACAGAATTCCTAAAACACAACGAACACCTCGAGGTCTCTTATCGCAAAGCGTTGACATAATAGGGAAATAATCCTAATTTTGAATGGATAAAGTTAATCTCTTTCTCTTTTCATACTACTTTATATATTCTTTTTAAATTATGTTATGCAGAATCTGAACACACATTTTAAACATCCTAATTCTAAGCTAGCTAGGAATCTGAAAAATGTTGCACAATTTTATACATAACATTTTATACAGTCAGAGAGGGGATATATGCATTTTGAAAGTAGCAATATATAATATACCTCCCTCCAGAAGATTATTTATAAAGGTGTTGAATCTAAGTTATACTTTTGCAGGCACAAAGACCACCTGGTCAGTCTTTGATTATGACTTTTAATTCTCTGGATAAATGATAGTGGATTGTGATCAGACAACACTAAAATTTCTTCATTCTTAGGTCTATTCACATACATTTCAAACTTTTTCAATGCTGTGATTAAGGCTAAAGTTTCCTTCTTGATTGTCGAGTATACTTTCTGATGTTTTTTCAATTTTGAAGACATGAAGCACACAGGATGGTAGATATTATTTTCATCTTCTTGAAGTAGAACAGCTCCAACACCACAGTCAGAAGCATCAACTTGTATCACAAATTTCTTGTCGAAGTCTGGAGCTTGAAGTACTGGTCTTGAAGTTAAAATGGTTTTTACCTTCTCAAAGGATTCTTGACACTCTGGAGTCCAAATAAATTTAGCTTTGGGACTAGTTAAGTCTGTCAAGGGAGCTACTACGGCTGATAAATTTGGGCAGAAACGACAATAGAATCCAGCCATGCCTAAAAATCTCTGTAACTGTTTCCTGGTAGTAGGTGGGGTAGCCTTACGGATACCTTCTACATTAGCATTTACTGGAGCAAGAAGCCCTTTCCCAACTTCAAACCCAAGATACTGCACAGTTGCCTTTCCAAACTCACTCTTCTCTAGGTTGACTGTTAGTCCTGCTTCTTGTAGTTTCTTGAAAACTTTCCTCAGAATCTTCAGATGTTCTTCCCACGTTGTAGAGTAAATCACTATATCATCCAGGTAAACACCTACTCCTTCTATCGATCCTAGCAGTTGATCCATCACTCGTTGGAATGTTGCAGGTGCATTCATCAGACCAAACGGCAGAACAGTATACTGATATAGTCCAAAAGGAGTAATAAAAGCTGACAGCAACTTGGCATTCTCATCTAAGGGAATTTGATAATATCCTTTCAACAAGTCTATCTTGGAAACAAACTTGGCTTGCCCAATATTATCAAGTAACTGATCTATAAGAGGCAAAGGATAATTGTCAGCCACACAGATAGAATTCAGTTTCCTATAATCAGTACACATCCTAAATGAACCATCTGGCTTCTTCACTAACACACATGGAGAACCGAAGTGACTTGAACTGGGTTCTGCTAATCCATGTTGCAGCAAATACTCAGCTTCTTTCTTCAAAACATCTCGATGATATGGTGATAAGTGATAGGCTCTCTGCTCAAAGGTTTTCCATCTTCTTGAATCTTTATCTCATGCTTGGTCAGATCAGTGCGTCTAGGCACATCTGCAAAAATTTCTGGAAAACTTCTAATGACTTCACTTAAGTCTTCACCTTGTTCAACACTCAGATGTTTCAACTTCTCCTCCAAATTTTCCAAAATTGAAGAATTATTCATCTTGCTAGCAGCTCCCAATTCGTAGCCATCATCGTCTTCTGTAGATAAAGTTGTTTGTGTTACTGACACAGTTTCAGTTTTAGTTTCTGAGAAATAAGGTTTCAAGAGGTTCACATGTATCTTCCTTTGTCTTCTTCTTCTTTCTGGTGCTTCAATCACATACACTCTATCACTTAACTTCTGAATTATCTTGTGAGGACCTTGAAATTTATTAGTGAGGGGAAATCTCTTGACAGGTAAGAACACTAACACTTGTTGACCAACACTAAAACTTCTTAGCTTAGTCTTAGCATCATATCTCCTTTTCATTTTCTCTTGACTCACTTTCAAGTTTTCTAAAGAGAATTTTTTAATCTCTTTCAACCTTTTCCTTAAGTTCTTCACGTATTCACCTTGGCTTTCCTCTTGGTTTCCTTCCCAATTTTCTGCAAGAATCTTCAACGGTCCTCTCACATCTCTTCCAAAAATCATTTCATTAGGTGAACATCCCATACTTACTTGATAAGCATTCCTAACTTCAAACAACATTAATGGTAAACCAACATCCCATTCTCTTTCTGACTCAGAACAATACTTTGTTAGCATACTTTTCAATGTCTGGTGGAACCTTTCTAAGGTACCTTGAGTCTCTGGATGATAAGCAGTGGATAACTGTTGTTTCACCCCTAACAAATTTTTCACATCCTGGAATAACCTTGAAGTAAAGTTGGTTCCTCTATCACTTTGTACTATTTCTGGTATACCAAACTTTGAGAAAAACTCCACAAGTTTTTCAGCAACTATCTTGGCAGATATGTTTCTAACAGGGATTGACTCTGGATATCTTGTCACAGGACACATTAATGTTAACAACTACTCATTTCCTTTCTTTGTCTTCAGCAGCGGTCCAACCATATCTATAATCACTTTACCAAAGGGTTCTCCTCTAAACTTCTTTAGGTTGTAGGGGGGACTTTCTCGATGGTTTCATTCGGTTTTCCAGCTATCTGGCAGGTATGACACTCACGACAAAACATGCTAACATCTTTGTGAAGTCCAGGCCAGAAAAAATATTTCATGTTCTTCTCCACAGTCTTCCTGATTCCCATATGTCCAGACTCATGAGCTACTGCTACCACTTGCTTCCTCAATAGATATGGAATCAAAATTTGATGATATTCACCCCATACAGCATCTCCTGGTATATCTGTAGGTCTATACTTCCTCATCAGCAAACCTTCCTTCAGATAATAACAGGTAGGAGTTTGTTGCGTTGCATCTCTTCTCGATCAACAACTCTAAAGAACAAATCAGTTAACGATGCATCCTTCTTCTGCAAGTCCATTAGCTTCTCTCTTGTCACTTGACCAACTTCAAAGGTTGAATTCTCAATATCTGCTAACTCAGCTCCTGTATTTTCACTACTGTCTTCAGGAACACTTTGACTACTCAGAGTCTCTTCAGGAACATCAGGTTCTTCTTCTTCGTCGTCGTTGTCTTCTTCATGGGAAATCTCTTCTTGGTCAGCACTATGGGAAACATCACTTCCCTGGAACAATTCTTCTAAGCACAAAGATCCTTCAGTTGATCCTTCTTGGGTGGGTAAATCCTCAGTCTCTTCACTTGCAGTCTTAGTCCTCTTCACACTTCTGGTACTTACACAACTAGGAAACAGGTGGGGGTTATTCTTCTCCAACTCTACTGTAGGACTAATACTCAACGGTTTTTCTGTCACTACAGGACAAGGAATAAATGGCACACCACCAACTTCATTCCCCAACAGAACATGTACACCTTCCACAGCCAGTGAGTCCTTTACAGCAAAATCAACATTCGCTGTCACCAATTCACATGACAGGTGTAAGTGGCATATAGGAGTTACTTCCTCTCCTCCTATGCCCTTCAAAATAACTGAATCTCCTGTGAGACTCTTCTCCAACTGAGGGTGAGAACCACGTACTACCACACTGTGGTTACTCCCTGTATCACGTAATATCTTGACTGGTACCTGCACACTTCCTCCTTGAGTTGACAGCATACCCTCATAGATATAGGGCTTAAAAGCCTCCACACTGCTTGCCACTCACTGCTTGAGGATACGTTTCCACTGGTTGCTAAACATTCAGCTTGTTTAGTCTCATTCTTCTCTGGAGTCTGATTCTTTCCCACACTGCTCTTCATAGTTTGTTTCACCTGGTCACCTTTTACTACTTGACCAACTGACTTTGACTGCTGTTGATTCCGGTAGCACTCTTGACTGTAGTGGCCTACTCTTCCACACTTGAAACAGACAACATTAGGTTTCTGTAACTGTCTTGAAAAATTGGATGAGGATTTCACATTAGCTTGCTGAGTTGTATTACCTTGTGTACTCTTGGTAGTATCACTTGTAGGTTTCCCATTAAATTTGTTCCTGTTATTTGGATAAGACTTAAAACCTGGGTGTTGTTGACTCTGGTACTTGACATTGTAATTGTGTTTACTACTTATTATATTGTAATCTTCACTCAGTGTAGCATCTTTGTCAAGTTTCTTCACCTCTCTCTCTCTCAAATAGGCTCTTATATGTTCAGGAATTCCCTTAAGATACTGTTCAAGAACAAGTAATTCTTCTAACTTATCAAAAGTTTTAACTTTAGCAGCTTCTAAACAACGTTTGAAACACCTTCTTACTTAATAAGCATAATCTAAGAATGTTCCCTTCTCATCTTTTCTTAGACTTCTGAATCTTTCATTGTAGTACTCTGGGGTCATCTGGTAAAGTTGTAGCACACTGTGTTTAAGTACCTTGTAGTCTTTACACTGATCAGCTGTTAAGGCTAGATAAGCACCTCTCCTTTTTCCAATTAAGACACTTTGTAGCAAAACTGACCATTTATCTTCTGGCCATCCCATACCTAAAGCCACTTTCTCAAAGTGATAAAAAAACCCATCTGGAGCTTCTTCAGTAAACTTAGAGATTAACTTCTGTACTCTTACTACATCAAATACAGGGTCTTGATTACCTTGGTTAGGGTTAGACGGTGTCACAGGTATTGTGGATCTAGCTCTTATCAATTCCATCTCCCTTTCATGTCTTGCGACTTCTCTTTACTCTTTTATCCTTTCTCTTTCCTCTTCTGCTGCTTTTTCTTCTTCTCTTTCTCTTCTTTCTTGTTTTTCCCTGTCTATTCTTTCTGTTTCACCTTGCATTTTCAGCTTAATAAATTCTCTTCTGCTTCAATGCATCTAAGCTCTAACTCTGCATCACTTTTCTCTTTCTTTTCTGCTTGCATATTCATAAGATCAGCATGTGCTACATTCAACAACTCTTGAGGCAATTCTAACTCATCTTCATCAGTTATTCTACCAGAGTCTATCAATGATTCCATAGCAATACATCTTATTTGTGCCTTTACCATATTAGTAGTCACATAACCACCACATGCCACTGCTAAAGAGCCCCACTGTGCCTTAGTCAGAGTGGTTTCAGATAAAACTTGGATGGAAGGGGCTGCTAAAAATTCCTTAACCTTGAACTGAACCATTTTCTCTAAGTTATCAACTTACAATTCAATACAATAAATGCAAAACAAAACTATATGGTCACTTTCCTAACAAAATATATCCCTAACACCACCAGTATATACTAGAGTGATAATGAAATCTGTTTTCCCGGGTCTCTGGTCACCATTAATACTTGGGGGGAGAGTAGCCAAAGATCTGGTTACTACACTTACCATTCATTAATTGTTACCTACCAGTATTGCAGAAAATCACTAAGGTCATCAAAACAGGTGTGAGGTAATCTTGTAAGTAATTAAATTAATTAAAGGGCAT
>NC_087200.1:66224057-66234057 GCF_015104395.2 Macrobrachium nipponense
TTAGGGGCATTAGAGGAGATGAAATGGAGCATGAAATGGAGCATGGCCGAACAAAGGTCAGAAACCACGTATCATTTATTAAGAAGACAGAAGATTAACTTATACAATTACTTATATTCTTTGCCAGCGAATGTTAGTACTCTTTTGCACTCATTTATTTTACCAGTCTACGCGCGTTTAGCTAATAGCATGCCAATTTACATAACACAGAAAACACGCGAATAAGAGTGACGAGACTAATTTTAATCTAATTCTCACACCAAATATGGCGAGTAAAAACAGGCTTTGCGGCTTACTTCCTTTGATATGCAAAATTGGAGGAAAACATGACCGTGAGCTTTTGCTTCTTAAATCACCGCATTAGACAAACAGCGTAACTTTACGGCTTTTTCATGGTAATGCAAATTTCTTGCGGCAGCAGACTGCAACTCCCTGGATCGCTTCTCTCGACGCTGGCTTGAATTTGCATGACATGATAAGATACACCAGTGTAGAAGCTACGTAATTTAGCTAAGAGTCAAATTTATTAGCCTGCATGAAAACGGAATAAAGATGACCTGAATACATTGCTTTATGAAAGTGACCTGGCTTTAAAAAATATAATTAAGCGAGAAAATAGATTTGATCTGTCTTTTACCTTTTTATTAGTTTTCTGTACAAGAGAACTATTGAGATGGCTATTGCATGTCCGTCCGCACTTTCCCTGTCCGCCCTCAGGTCGTAGAAACTACTGAGACTAGAGGGCTGCAAATTGGTAGGTTGACCATCCACCCTCCAATCATCAAACATACCCAACAACACATGCAACCACCTGGCCGTGGCTGAAAGTTCATGGCCGCGGCTGAGGGTTTCAAACAGAGTTGTACGTTGTACAGAAAACTCGATTGCGCCGAAGAAACTTGGGAGCATTTTTTACTTGTTTAACTCTTGATAAAAAAAAAAAAACGAATGTTTAAATTTCCATCATATGTCAACAATTTTTGAATTTGCGCTAATTTCATTATTCTAGTGATGAAAACAGTTAATAATGAGGACATAAAATTTTAAACCTCTTACATTAATGGTTTCATAAAAATTTGTGACCGTCTTTCCGATAGTCTATTTTTTTTTTTTTTTTTAATGAAATCTGATATAATATCAGATTTAGGTACATCTCGCTAGTAACTCAACTTTTGACGGTGGCAAAGTGGGACCATTTACGTTTTTTTTTTTTTTTTTGCACGTAATATGACGACGCAATCGGGTCACAAAAAAGTAATTTTCTCTCCAGCATCTGGCGTTTGAGACGGGACACATACTTCTTTGAAAGGGAACTGATTGCCTGGAGTAAAAAATTGCATTAAATTGTGTGGAAGTGCAGATCAAAGAATGTGGGGCTTGGATTTGATAATAGATAAGTGGGTGGTATGATATGGAACGTGTTTAGTTTTAGGAGGGCACGAAAAGGGGATAAAAACAGTGAGTGGTGGTACGAAGGAATGAGCATTTTAATGAAACGCAGATAGAGATTGTTAGAGGGGCAATTGCCAGACAGAAGGAACATCGTGCGATACGGTCACGGAGAAGGCAAGAGAGAAAAGTTGGCCTGTAATACAAAAAGGATAAAGAACGCGAAAGAGGAATTTGAAAATGATGATAAGCAGTTTTACAAGAAGGTAAAAGCATAGGAAAAGGTTAATGAACAAATGGATCTCTTAATAAAAATAAAAAAGAAAGAAAGTGGAGAGATACTGTGTGAAGAGTGCAGTTCTGGGTCGATGGAGTGAATGTTTCAAGGAGAGAGAGAGAGAGAGAGAGAGAGAGAGAGAGAGAGAGAGAGAGAAAGCTGAATGATGCAAGTTGAAGGGGTTAATGCAGGATTGAGAAAACTTGTGGAAGTAACCGCTAAGGATTTTAGGGGGGCCAATAAAAGGTTGACCATTGAGTAGACACCAGCAGTTGTGGCAGTGTAAGTGAAATATTGCAGTACGGGATGAAAGTGTATTTGAGTAGTTCATCATGTAAGATATGTTTGAATAATGGCGAAGTTCCAAAAGAATCGGCGAGGAATAATTGTTAACTAATTGTATTAGGGCGAGGACCATGGGATATGCTTAGAACTAATGGCGCAAACGGACACAGGAGAAGCTTTTGAAATTGATAGAGGAAAGGAGGAATTTTAATTATTTATGGTACAGGATATAACGCATTGGTTATAGTTTGTAGGAGGAGGAGTGCCTGGTTTGGTGTGAAACTGTGGCTGAATTGATTGCGAAGTTTAAAGAAGCCGAAAGTGTGAGAAATCTGTAGTTGTTTAGAAGGGGTCATTATATTCTACCAAAGGGAGAAGGATGGTGCAGTGTTTAGTATCGTGGCATGCCACTCAGATGTGGATTCGCGTCTGCCCTATGGCAATGAGAAGTCGCTGGCTCTGTATCATGATCAGTCACTGCTGCAGTGTGGGCTCTGTGGTGGGAGGTTGAAACCAACATTCTTTGGAATTTTGAATATCAAGTCAATGGTCCCTTTGGTGTGTTTGTTCCAAAAAAACATACGTTTACAATGTTCAAGCTGAAATTCCAATAACTTGAATAGTAAGTCTCTATATGTGACATAATCGTGGTATACAAAACAAAATCGAAATAAGAGCAAATTTAAAAAAATGAATGTAATTGTAATTCTGTAAGAACAAATGACGAGAAGCATAAGGGGAAATAGAGAGTTTATAAGAAATAACAGCGAATACCATAAGATATGAGAAAGAAAACGTTTGGTCGTCATTTCGAAAAATGGAACACAGACCTAAGTCTGTGGAAGGCCATAAGAGGCCACGATATGAACATATACGATATTATCTGGCTTGCGACAACTATAGTATATATGTGCATCTGAGATCGCGGAAAGAACAAAAAGGGGCGGGAGTTCCCTTTAGGTTAAGCAGATCATAACTGAAAGTAGGTTATGCTGAGCGGATCCCTGATCATCATCATCATCATCCAGGTGCCATACCCCCAAGGACGTCGGCAATCATGGCTGGCCATTCCTCTCTATTTCCGGCTCTCTGCAGCAGCTGAGCTGCAGACATTCTTCCTCCGTTCATTCTCACCAACCCATCCATATATTTTTTGTCAAGGTCTTCCTCTCGGTCTCTTTCCATTGATTTTACCAGTGAGAGGGAGATGCGCTAGTTCTTGTCTTCTCACTATGTGACCCACAAACCGCATTTGTCTACCTCTCACTGAGGTCAAAAGCTCTCTATCAACGCCTACTCTCTCTAATACTTCTTCATTAGTTTTCCTTTCTGTCCATGATATTTTTAATATCCTTCTCCTAAAACCACTAAAATTATAGGCAGGTAGGATATTGCAGTATACCCATCCCTTCCGTGGAAAAGGGGAGAAAATTAGATCAGACATCTCACGCACAATGCTATATTTTCCATTTTGAGACCCTTGGATTCATTACATTTTGCAAGTCAAGCTTAGGTGGCAGCTTGGCTTTTGATAATAAAGATAATAAAGGCTAAAAAAAACTGAATGATTACACGTTAGATATTTTGGAAAATGACGGCAAAAATCAGAAGAAATAATTTTGTAACTCTCAATGAAATGAGCAAATTCTGAGACGCATCGACGACGGAGCAGAAGTTCATTAAAGTAAAATGAAGAGAACGATCAAAGGAAAAACTCCCAGATCACAGAAACGTTTCTGGGGCTATTTTTCTTCAAGTGAGCTTTGATGTCTGCTCCTAATTCACTCTTGAGACCCTTTGCTCGGAAAACGGCTTTGAAACGCCTCCACCTACAGGAAGTTTCCGGTATGAGTTACTTTGGGAAAAACATTTCTCTAATTGAGTTTGCGCGTAGACTCTGTGATACGTAATCGGGGCTCCTTTGATCTGTAGCTATGACTCTGATAGGTCGAGGACGAAGAAGAAGAAGAAGAAGAAGAAGAAGAAGAAGAAGAAGAAGAAGAAGAAGAAGAAGAAGAAGAAAGTCACTAATCTGTTATACGAGATCTGAAGCGATGGAAATTAGATCCAGTTTAAATGACATACGGTATTCAATTCTATTGCCGTAGTGATTAAGAGATCAAAACACCCGTTTCAATTATGCCTAATTACAGACTGCTATATCCGTGACACAATTAAGGTCGTTGAACCTGTCACAGGTCACATTTCGCTGCCTTATGATGATTGGAGATAAATTTAGTTATTGTTTTCTCTATACTAAAAATGTAAAGGCTCTGACTCAACTGATACAACTGAACATAATCGTAAAAGGAACTTAGTTGGGCGATGACGCTACTTATTTGCTTCATAAAAAAAGTAATAAAACTTTAGGACAAAATTTGAGTAGAGACCTCTCTCTCTCTCTCTCTCTCTCTCTCTCTCTCTCTCTCTCTCATCGAATAATTTATAATATGATGATATGTGAACAAACGGAATAAGGAATTGTAATAACCGAAAAAGACGAACCAAATTAACTTGAACTGGTGTGGGATAATTCTGTCGTCAAACACTCAACCACTCAGGTGATCACAATTTGATCAGGGTTTGATTACCGAGTAATTATGAGAAAACGTAGAAACGATGCATTTTCATATAGTCAATGCGAATAAGATATATGGCCCCAAAATCCGTATTACCAGAAATGGTAATACGAATTTTAATTGCAAAAACGCACGTGTCTCTATAAGCTGTGTTTCTGTCTAATTTCTTTTCTCTTTTTCGAGATTCCTTTTGTGGCTTCACATACCTACTTTATGAGGAATGTGATCATATCCATTACGTTTCTACCTAGGCACTAAATGTTCAAGGCTTCTCCTTGAGATTCCTAGTCTTTGAAGATAGGGGATACTATTCCTTAAAGAAATGAATAAATGAAAGTTAGCAAGAGATGTTCGAAATTAAGTTTGCCATGAACTCATGTTCTCTTATTTAACTACAATTAATGAATGCCTAATCACATATGCAAATACAAAAGACAATGTAACACTCTCCAACTAGTCTCTTGTCAGGTGTGTGTGTGTATATATAAATATATACTTAATATATCAATAATATCATTATAATATATATAATTATATTATAATATATAAATATATACATAAGTATATATATTTGTTCCCAAATTTATATATGTACGTATATTTATATATATAAATATATGTATGTATGTATGTATGAAAGTATGTGTGTATGCATATACACAATCCCACTGATATAAAAGATATTCCTTTCTCATGCAATCTCACTCACACTTTATGCCTGGAAGATATAATGCCTTCTTATGTCCTTATTCTCAAGTTATGCCTAATCTCTTAACAATAACTTCTCTGGTACCTTTTTTTTAAATAGCCTGAGAAACTATTAAATTTTCTGGCTCAGTGTTTAGCCGTCTATTGGCATCATACGGTCGTAATTCCGAGCGCTTCAACTCTCATCTGACTTACCTTTGATAACTTTCTCTCAGTTTTACTCCACCTCGTCCGGCAACACTTAAGAAACCCGACCAACCCCTTTCCAACAAGGCGTGATCCGACCTCCAGATAACTCAGGATACGTGCAAGAATTTCTCTTCAACCATAAGATGAAAACATTATATTGCTAACTTTTAACGTAAATTAAAATGTGATGAAAACTACGGTCATATAGAGCCTTGTTTCACGAACGAAAATAAAATTAATACGTTATATTTTATAAGAAATACATTTTTCTGTACTGTTTAACATGAACATAGTTTATGTTTTACAGTTTTACTCTAATAAATAAATCATAAATATCCTATCCTAAAGTTCCTGTATCTTGAACTCAATGCGAAACACCTTTTTCAGACCTTTTTAGGCTCTTCCACAGACCTTTCCTAACCCCCAACAAGAACGGCAACAAGAACAACAACAACAACAACAACAATATAGTAGTTTGTAGGCTTACTCCCCGAATAAGGGAAAATGCAAGAGAACGTGAGACTCACTCTTCAGCTACTACTGGGTCACGATTTTGTGGGTCTGCGAAGAGGCCTTGAATATCTTTGTTTAAAATCGTGGCCACTGCACTTGATGATAATCAAAGCGGAAAACCAGTTGTTTGTTAGGGAAAGTGAATGAGAACACGGAAATAAGGCACAGAACGTTTGGATACAAAAAGTGTCTTTCTTTTCATAACGATTCGAAGACGGATGGAGAAGGAGGCATTCAATGCTATGAGATCATAGTCAATGGGATATTTGCGTATACATTAAAAATATTACTATTTTTGAATACTTTCTCTCTCGCTCTCTCTCTCTCTCTCTCTCTCTCTCTCTCTCTCTGTCTCTCTCTCTCAGTTGGATAGAGAAAATGGTTAGCACACATAAGCGTGCAAAAATGAGCTGACATATACCTTTATTATTATTATATACTTTAATACATCGGTAACTTATTTCGCCTAGGTTCTAATGAATAAATTCCTCGTCGTTCCATTGGTAACTGCATTTAAGAAGCAAGAAATAAGTGACTGCACGACTGAGCAGTTTGTTTGTTTGTATGGTGTTTTTACGTTGCATTGAACCAGTGGTTATTCAACAACGGGACCAATGGCTTTAAGTGACTTCCGAACCACGTCGAGAGTGAACTTCTATCACCAGAAATACACATCTCTCACTCTTCAATGGATTGGCCGAGAATCGAACCCGCGACCACCGAGGTGGGACGCAAACACCATACCAACCACGTCACTGAGGCGCTGGGCAGTGTATCTATGAATGTAGGTGTACTAACAACTTGGTGGTGGAATCCTTAGAATGATGCTATTAGGAGACGATCATGTTGCCAAATTCCTTTATGGTAGATGAACCATCATACCACCCGTGTATTATACTTTATGCAGAGTTTATTTATAATACTTAAAAAGGAAAAGAAGGTATTGATGGCATTCTTACTAAAAAAAAGGAATAATTATAACACTCCAGCAAGTAAATTGTATTATGGAAATATCCTCATTCTTCTCCCAGATTTTCCATGACATTCAGCAACGAAATATTGAATCCATGAACGAGAAAAGTATTCTCATCCGAAAAGAAAAAATCACAACAAACTTTTCACTCAAAACTTGATCATTCTTCGAGAAGATTTCCCATTCATAATCCAATCAAACTGGAGTCGACGGTTCTCTCTGCACAAACCTTCAAACTTCGCTTTCAAACGGAGTGAAAATTACGCACCAGAGATCACGGAATCAGAACAGTTGTGGAAAGTTATATTTATAGCTTTCTCCCCTTCCATTCATATGTTTTCCGTCCCAACTGACTCCCTCTTCCCGTTGATCTCAAAATTCTTGTTACTGTTTTTACGGCAGGTAGGTTTCAGGGCGCCATGAATGAAAAGGTTGGGAGTTTGTAAATGCAATAAACAAATACTGTTTTGCTATGAAATGTAGATGATCAGCTTATCTTTACACACATTTACACACTCATATATAAATACAAACGTACAAACACACCAACACACATATATACACACATATATAAGATTTTTGTAAAGACACCGCGAAATTTATCATGTTCACAGACAGTAAGCTGCATATAACGCTTGATATTATAAGCACTCAACCTCGGTATAATTACCTTCGGTGTTTGTTTACTGTTTGTGACTATAAAAAATGTCAATGTGTATGTGACAAAAATTTACAAATGGCTACGTGTTCCAATCGTACCAGTCGCCTATCATGGTGGAGGTGGGTTGATGTCGAAATGTCTGTGTATATGTGTGTGAAAATGTTTTGTCAGAGGTCTCAAGGTTCCCAGAGAAAAGGGTTTACAGGAATATGACGAGAAGGAGAGGTTACAGGTTCACTACAGCCATTACCGTACTATAGTAGATTCGCATCAACCGTGCATCTAATGTCTAGGCCAGTCCCTTACGACGCTCCTGATTGGCTGTTGATAAGCCAATCACAGGGCTGGAAACTCTCAGTCTCTCTCGAGAGTTCCACCTGTCCTGAAAGATACTTTTTAATGACATATCCCTCAGGAGAGGTGGAACATACACCCTGCCTATGTGAACTCTCGAGAGACACTAAGTGTTTCCAGCCCTGTGATAGGCTTATCAACAGCCAATCAAGGGCGTCGTAAGGGACTGGCCTAGACATCAGATGCACGGTTGATGAGAATCTACTATAGTGGAATGTGGAATGTCACCTATTTCTCTGTATGATGAGTTTACATTCATCGTTCCGTGAAAAAGGCGACTGTCTGGAGTGAAGCTGAAAGAGAGAAACCAAACCATCGTAGATAATTCTGAAGGGAAGAGAAATGACATCAGGAGGTAATTGAGAGATGGGGAAAATTTTACGAAATATTTAAGGTGAATTTAAACGGCTAAAAAGTGATTTTGGAAGAAGGGAACGCGGATACAAAGGTTATTGACAAATCAGATCTTAGAGCAAAAAATGTAACTATGGCTCTGCAATCCAAAGAGAGAGAAGCCTATCGTTTCCGAAGCAAATAATTCCCGAAAGTATTGTTGAAAACTGTTGAAAGAGTTGAATGGGCAATCTCAATCGCAGATTGGCTGCACAAGTGAAATTTATGGATGTGAGGAAATTCTCAAAAAGTTGACGAATGGAAAGGCGCCAGAAGTCTATGGATTTATTAGTGCAGCATCCCGTTGTTTTTTTCTTTAATAGTTTCTGTCTGGGGAAGTGCAAGGCAATAAAATTGATTCTGACACACGGGAAAAAAGGATATCTTTTTATCTTTCTATAAAAAAAGTGCTGGGAGAGCACGTGCCAGAAATTTCATATAATAAATAAAATAAAATAATAGTAGCCGAGAGAGATTAAAATAGGAAAAATTGGTATTTTCCACACTGAAGATGGCCTCTTGATTTAGTGTGTATCATGAGACGAAGTAAGTCAGAATACTGTGTATGGTGAATTTGATATAAACAACAGATGTGATATGGACTGTAATTTACTCAAAGAAGGTGCCAGCCTATTAATCATCTGCTACATATCCACACATTTCTCAAATCGTCTAATTCCGCGTATCATTAGCAGCCTGGTTATTTCACTTGCCTTTTTTTCGATTTGGCTTGAACATTCATAACTCATTTCCATAACGGGGTCAAATCTCCCTACCTCCATTCCCACCTGGGCAGCCTTCAATTCCAACTCTTTCTTTTCTTCCGTACAAATACTGTTACCTTTCTCGATTCGCCTATGCTGTGGGCCATACTTCTCAGCTTACCAATATAATGCATATGCATGCATAAAACATAAACACATATATACTATATATAAATATACATGCATACATATCCATAAACACAAATGAATAAATAAATAAATATATTTAGATATATACATGTATATATGTATATATATACATACATACATACATACCTATAATACATACATATGTCAATACACACACCATACCCATACCACACACACACATATAATATATATGTATATATATACATACATACATACACACACATACCATACATACAATACATATACATACAATAGTTCCATACACCCACATATACATACACACAACACCACTTATATATATAATAATATGTATAATATATATGTATAATTATAATATATATATATATGTATATTTTAATATTTATATACACGCATATATAAGGTCAGTGCCAAGAGCTTTCTCGTGTTAATTCACGCATCGTCGGGGCATACAATATATGTACATACACACCACACACACACACTCACACACACACACACACACATATATATATATATATATATATATATATATAATATTATATATATATATTACTATATATATCACATAGATATATGCAGTACATACACATACATACATAATGTGTGTGTGTGTGTGTGTAACGCTAGAACCATTTTGTATTAAAAGAGAAACATGCCCGGGAAATGGACCCGTGGGCCAGAGAACTAAAATCCTTTCTTGTGATGAGAAATTCAATCAACCTTCGACAGTGAATTCAATCAAAGTCGCATTTATGAAATGAATCCTGGCTTCAGAAATACTAC
>NC_087200.1:66241557-66252925 GCF_015104395.2 Macrobrachium nipponense
GGAGGAGTGAGAGAAAGCAATCCTGCGGCGGAAAATGGATTTCTTCCGTGAGCTCTGAAGGAGAAGATGGAGATATTTTGCTTCCACAGGATGGTATCCGTCTTTTCAATAAAGTTCGAGGAAAAAGTGCCGGTGATATTTATGTTGGCGAGATATTGTCTCATGATTAAGAAACGGGTGAACGGGATTTGTCGATTGCTTTGTTTTTTATGATACAGCTTTGCAACTCTTGTCCAGAGGGCAACAACGTCACTTTGCTTTGTACATAAGGAGTGAATGTACATTATTATTATTATTTTTATTATTATTATTATTATTATTATTATTATTATTATTATTATTACAGAATAGAACCTTTTCATGCGGAACTTGCCCACCAAAGGGGCCATCGACTTAAAATTTAGTCTTCCAAAGAATATGGTGTTCATGACGAAGAAGTAAGCGGAAGTAAAGGGAAATACAGAAAGAAGAGGTCCAACTTAAAAAAAATAAAAGAAATTAATGAATAGGATAAATATCAGGATATCAGATGTATTTTCACAATGTAAAAATCTACTTGTATTTATTATTCCTCTGCGTATTTTTGATTGGAAGATAGTTTTCAGGACTGAAAACGTTATACTTCCGAAAGAAATCAGACTTTGAAATTGCAGTAGGATGTTATCTGATTCGCTCCTAAGGCCTGATAGAATTTGACATTCACGCGTAGGCATGGTATATTACTATTTCCAGAACATTTATCGAAAATTTCCCAGAGCCAAATATCCTTATACCGTTTCACCTCTTCCTTTCCCGTTCAGCTGTTGGAGTAGGATAAAGTTGACTGTGAATTGACAAAACAAAAAGTATCCATCTTTCAAACGTCAAAAATACAGACACAACCCTTAATAACCTTTCGAGAATGAAACGTCTGAGGGAAGACTTTCTGAATGAATGGCTTCCCTAAGCATTGCTCTCTTGGATGTATATCTTATTTGTTGATGTCTTTTCGTTATCTTATGCTACTTATTGAAAGGCAATAGAACAGTAATGATTTCCCGTATTGAGATTTGAGAAGCTTGTAAAATGGACAGAAATATTATGATTTAAGTTATCTACAAAATACAAGAAAACACATAGACCCAGATATTCATAAATAGCACCTTTTACAATAGAGACCAGATTTCTTGTTTTATATTTTTTAAACAGGAAGGATAGCAGGTGCAGATTTGGAATGAATACCCAGCTCTTGTGACCTGTCATGATTTAAATGCACACCAAAGGGAACATAGTACTATTGCTGATTCTCTTACGGAGATTAAGCTAAAATCAGTGCGTTTCGTGTAAGTAATAAGGGAGGAAATTACACGCTACCAAAACGTAAATAATGATTGTTAATAGGTGTAAGACAATTGGTACCCTTATCCAGACCTTTTCATTGATATTGTTTGTGTAACTATATACTGTTCCTTAAGTAAAATACTACGTATTCTTCATTACAAATTCCTTGTTCATGAACATATTAATATCCGGTCTATCACTTCTTCACCTGCGAAAAGAATCAGGACACTGAGGAAGGCTTCAAGGAATTTTTGGAACCTGTCAATCCCGTGGAAAAGTTTTAGTCTTTTATGGCGCCATGTTATGAATACTATTCCCTTTATTTATCTTCTGCAGCTGAAAGATCTAAAAAATGTTGCATTAAAATGCATAGTTCTATTGGAATTCTTATCCCTTATTTCCTTATTGAAAGCTGTCACTTTCTTCTAGTTAGCTCGATGTACCCGTCTTAATTCTAATCCTCTTCTTGCCTTAGTTTTATTTTGCTCTTGCCTAACTGGGGATTGGTCGTCCTATTATACGTAGATGATTCGTTGGGAATTTGGAAAATCAACCAATAGCTCTTTTGAACTGAATGAAATGAGTCTCACTTCGTAATTTCTTGCAATTTATCTTTTTTATTTTACTTTCTATTCATTTTATTTGCTTTTCTTTGTTATATTTCCTCCATAGTTTCATTCTGAATTCCCACTTTCCAGAAACATTTTACAATATATAATGGCAGTAAATACAATATCTGCGTGTGCACAAATCAAACATACACGTACACATTTACTTAGGTACAGGATGAGAGATATGCGATTTGCGCAATTAAATGTGTTGTTGTTGACACATTTTAATTGCTTTTTGAAACATTCCTACTCCTTTACCTGTTGGGGCCTTGGGCTTGTTGCATTCTGTTCTTCCAAAGGGTTACTGTTTGGCACATAATATCGATAACAGACTCCTGAGCTTCTCTCTTAGCTAATGACGAACACTATCTCACACACCTGGGATGCTGAGCATCCTTCATCCCTCCAAAGCTAACTGATGAATATTAGATTAAATTACTAACCCCCCTAAAATGATAATTATAATAACTGGAAACCAAAGAAAAAAATAACTGACAATAACTGGTACACGAACTTATTCTCATAGGGGCTTCTTGCAAGCAAATTCCCATCTTTGTTATAGGAAGGAGAATTATATTATATCTTACTTTTACCAGTCCACTGAGCTAATTAACAGCTCTCCTAAGGCTGACCCGAAGGATTAGATTTATTTTTTGTTACGTGGCTAGGAATGGTTTCTTAACAATGGGACCTACAGTTTATTGTGGGATCCGAACCACATTATATCAAGAAATGAATTTCCAATCACCATAAATAAATTCCTCGGATTCATTGCTGGCGGCCGCGGGAAGCAAACTCCGGCTACTAGATTGATAGTCGAGTACGGAACCAACTCGGCCAGTGAGGAACTTATAGGAAGGAGAAACAAACACACACAAACATCCACACATGGGAGAAGGAAGAAGATGGCGACCTGCCTCTGAACGAAGCAAAACACATGCCTCTCAAAGGGAGCGAGGATATAAGTCATGTGGGAAACAACAAAAAGAAGGGAGTTGCAAGTTTAACCTCTTGATATATAATGGGAAAGGGCTTGCGATCCAATCTTGCCCGGAGGGACTTACAAGATAGTTCCAAAAATGCTCCAGATTCAGATCAGATCCTCTTACGAGACTTAATTTTATTTCATGAAGGCATCAAAGGCTCTGCCAGAAGCTTTATTGAATTCCTACATACTCGCTCTCTAAAAGAACCCATTCCCCGACTTTCAGTCGAGGTACCGAGGTCCTTTATTGAACTTATGGAGATTAGAAATCGATTCACACTATTTCCTTTGAAGAGACTGCATGCGCTCCCCACCGTCCCCCCAACCCCCCCCCCTCTCCCTCCGTTATGTATCTTTGACTATCTTCCAGCATCAAGGATTTCTGAAATTGCGTAATTCCCTAGTGTACGAATCTTGTCAACCTCTGTTCAGCAGACAAACAAAAGATCCTAAATGATAGCCATGCGAAAATTTTATCTTTATATCCAAGAAAAAAAAACAATATTTTATAGATGGAAAGTCTTATTTTGTCTTTTTAACTAACACGAAATATGTAAAAGTTAAGTTAACCTGCCTTCCATTGCTCTTTGGGGATCATTAAGGTTTTGAATGCTAGATAAACTGGAAAATGACGAAGTGCATCAGACTACTAATCTAATTAATTTATTGTTACTCCTCCCGTCCAAATACAGCAGCTGGCGATGTACATTTCTGGAACTTGGTTGAGAAAAGCTATTATGATTGTAAAGGGAACAAACAGATGACAAAAATGATTCTTAAAACTATGATTTAGTTGATTTTTCGTCGTATTTACTTCGTTAGACAGAAGCTCTTTTAGGGCGAAGAGAACCTACCCAACATAAATTTTATGGATTTCACAAAAATTTTTTTATACTGGAGACAAATAGAGGACCAAGACAATACCGTGGGATTAAGAAACATCAACATGACGGCCATGACATAATATGAAACTGTCCATCTTCCCAATCCTTGATTTCTCAAGTTCTACACAGTACCGGCTATCAGAACGTTACAGCAATGACCATAGTTATTTCAACGCTACTATTTCCAAATGCCTATGAAGCGAGAATTAACTATAGGACCTCACTGTGACCTCCCCCCCCCACCCACACACACACACGCACACATATATACACATGTGTGTAAGGGTACGTAGCTAGACAGGAAAGAAAACCGTTACTCTTTGAATATTTTCCAGAGCTGTGGGGTTTCATGGTCTCTTTGAAATGCAATCTACGTCCTGCTCTCCCACCAATCTGGAAGGGCAGGGGAATGTTTTTGACACGATGCTTGAAGCTTTGCTTTGCAACCGTGAATTATTTGTAACTTACAAAATGTTCACAAGTCATGTCGTAAGGCAGTGAAGTTTTATGTGGGGTTTATACATAAAAAAATTTATATATGTACCAAATATTATTGTGGTATTTTTCTAAGTAGGATTCTTCTAGTTATATGGACTGCATAGGCTTTCAGTTTTTGCTCAATATTTGCGTTATGTTTTGTAATGATTAATCTTTAAAAAACTATTTTTGTCAGGGAAGTTAATTAATGAAGTTACATAGAGGTGATACCATCGAGGTGATACCGTTCATCCGTCCCTCCGCACATATTTCGGATAAATACCAAAGGATTTCAACGAAAAATTGTCGAGGGTTAGGTTACTGGTCAATGAAGAATTGATGCAGTCTGTAGTCAACTTTGGTGTTTTTATTTTTGTGTGTACCTACTTCTTTGTTATTTTCGTTTACAAAGGTACCCTTTTTACATATTGCTAAGGGATAAAACAATCGCAAAAAAAATTCCAGAAATATATCTAAAGAGTAACAAGCTACGATCCTGTGTCTTGTGTTTATTTTATTTATTTGTTTTTGAGTGATCCCTATGTTTATGATAATATATCAATTCAAATACTGGCACTAGAATTATGGGATTTATAATTGCACGAATAGTTGGTGATTAAGAAAACTCTGGAAGTCGCATCGACATAATTTTGTCGCTTATTTTATGCATCTGATTTGTATATGGACTTTAGCAGATAGCGCTATGTTTAAATAGCGTGGATGAGAAAAGACTAGAAATCTGTTGGTCCGAGAAAAATTTTATTACCATTTTAAAGAATTTTATTTGCTATAATTTTTCCTTTTGATGCGAACGAACATGAACGAAGGATATATATATGTACATATACGTGATATATATATATATATATATTATATATATATATATATATATGTATATATATATATATATATATATCTATATATATATATATATATATATATATGTAATTTTCTGTTCTAGAGAGACCTGTGAATATAATTTCATAGTAACCGTTTAATTTGTATAATCTCTGAATTTCCATTTAATAATTATTACGTTAGGCATGTTAACTCAAAATTGCGTCGGAATCTTTCAAAACGTTTCAAAAATGATTCAAAAGCAAAATGTTCTACTGATAATCGATAACATACCCAGGAAGCAGTTATATAAACACTTATTAGTTATTAGAAAAAAAACAAGCTATTGAGATGGCTTTTTGTGTATCCGTCCGAACTTTTCTATCCGCCCTTTCGATCTTAAAAACTTCTGAGGCTAGAGGGCTGCAAATTGGTAGGTTGATCATCCACCTCCAATCATCAAACATACCAAATTGCAGCCCTCTAGCTTCAGTAGTTGTTAATTTAATTTAGGGTTAAAGTGAGCCATAATCGTGCTTCTGGTAACGCTATAAGACAGGCCACCATCGGGCTGTGGCTGAAAGCTTCATGGGCCACGGCTCATACAGAAAACTTGATGGCGCCGAGGAACTCCGAGGCATTTTTAACTTGTTTTTGAGACAAAGCACCAAATCATATAACGTCATATTATTTCATCTTTATGTGACGCACGCAGACTTTACCGGTATGACCTTGAAATGGATCATCAAATCGTTCATTATCCATTCTTTAACAAACTCTAACCGTCTCTGCAAGTCTATATGGGTGGTGTCCTGCAAGAGTATAAGCGCCCAATCGTGGTTTCTATATTTTTCTGCATCCGTAATTAGTGCTGCTGCTTCTACTATGTTTGTCTTCCACTTTTCTGGCCTTTTCTTTCTCCCATTTCCTAGTCGGGTCGTTTGAGCGCGAGCTTAAAAACCCTCTTAACAATGTAGAGTAACAAACGAGTGTGTGCATTCGTTAGCATTTTAATTTCTTTAGAGCAAAGTGAGGCACCTGTGAATCTATTTGTTTCTTTCAACACAAGAACCATTTCGTTTTCGCTGTGGTGTCGCAAATTCCTTAGGCGGTTTTCTGTTTAAAGTAGGCGACTTTTGGGAATGGCAAAATTTTTATTTATTTCCTTTCATTTTTATAGGATACCTCATTTTCATTCATTATATTTAATTTTTGGAATGATTACAGCAGCAATCAAAGTTGTATTTTTGGGTAGAGGTCCAAGAGATTGGTAACCTGATGTGTTATCTAGTAAAACTTCAAGGAAAACAAAAAGAAGAAGAAGAAGAAGATTGACTGTGATCGAAGGTTTACCATCAAGATAGCTCTCAATGTTTCTAAATTAGGGCAAATTTATTTCAAGCATTCGTTAATGTGCTGAAGACACGTTCTTATCTGTTATCATGGAAACGACAATTTTGTCCCACGAAGAAGATCATGTCAGTCTTTTACTAATATATAAATTCCACTGTAGTTAGGAATGAGCTTTGTTACGCTTCCCGAACCAGTTATCTTTGTCAGGATTTATGATATATTATGTGTTAAGGCGAAAGCTTTTATTCTAGGCACCGAAGTCGTCCATTGTAAGCCAAGATTCTAACACTTGCATATTTGAAAAGTAGTTTTTCATGTGGTCTTGTGTCATGGAAGTATGAAAAGTGGCTATCAGTGGTAATGTGGAATGTGCGCTGATTTGAAGTGAATGGCTATATTTGAATCAGTGTATTTAGTAAAACTGTTATCAAGATGTGTTCCAGCAACGTAAATGAGTGAAGATAGGAGTTTCACGCAAGGGACTAAGATAAACGAAAATCAAGACGAACTAAGGCTATATTTCAACAGGCTTCTCTGCACTTCATTGATTTCCAGGACCGCTGTGGCTCAGAGCACGCGATCCGCAAAGAAATTAAACCAATCCGTCATTATTACAGCACTTATCTATATCACAAGTTCCCTCACGCTTTTCTCAGATCTTGTATTCATGTTACCAGTAAGGTAATGGTTACCACTATGGCAAAACTGATGCGGAGGTCCTGAGCCCAAAATTTCAGAGAGGAACGGAAAAGCCTTGATTGAAAAAGGCTACTTAGATTCGGTTTGAATAATATAAGCAAGTGGAAAATGCTCAATCGAGTTTCTGTATGATATATATATATATATCTTATATATATATCATATATATATATATATCTATATATATATACATATATATACATACCTATTTAAATATTTAATTTTGAATCACGAAAAGTTAAAAACGTGATGATTAAACGAACAAAGTTACATCCACGAAGGAAAGAGTGAAACAATGAGATGCTAATTACTTTCGTCTTATTACCATAATATATACATACGTATACATATGTACCTATATGTAATATATATAAATACCAGGACCCACAACTCTAAGTGGGTCCTGATATGTACATATATGAGTGTATGGGGGTGCGCGTGCTTGCTTGCATATTTATAAGTCATAATCCCCAGTGGTTATACCAGGAAATATTTATCTTTATCACAACATTAATCGCGCATTCATAATTGAACTTCTGTCTAATGTGCACCAAGACAAGTAATGAAACATCGTTTCTTTTCGTAGCTCCACCGGAAGGAAGCGCAGACGAAACTCTTAGCCGAAGGCCAGATGGCTTCTGCAAGAAGACGATTTATCACGGAAAGAAGTAAATCTCGGAGCAGCCTCGCCAAGACTAATAGCTACTAAGACGAAAGCATTTTGTTCGTCTCGGTTTTTCTTTACCTACCCCGATCCTGGAGGATGCTCTTCACATTTTCTTGCATCATTATGTGTTCCGTGAATTGCTCGACTATCTCTGCTCATGTTTTGCGGCTCATTTACGACAATACTTTCGTTATACACTTGCGCTGTCGTTATAATTGTAATATAATCTTAATATTCCCTTTTATCTATAAAAATTCATTGATGCTTTCTTATCATGATATTTTCATGACATTCTTGTTCATTCGTAAATAACAATTTAATTGGGAAAAATTCATGAAAAGTTGTACGGTTCTTTAAAGTAGCATTACAGTTTCCTTTAAACTTCCAGCCAGAAGCATCAATAAGATATCATATTGATATTGTAATAGTATTGAACAAACTTTCACCAAAACACAGTTCACGCTAAGTCCCTCATAGATTAGTTGCTCGGCCTCCGAAGTGAGAGAACAACATCTCCATTTCCTCGTCACTGGTGGAGGAGACGATAGATCGAGAGATATTCAATAGGATTTCGAGCCTTCAATAATGATCATAGTAGCATGAGCCTTTAATGTAGAGATGGCCACTTGTTTGGTCGATCGCCTGCCCCCCACACAATCCTTATATAAACAAACCCAAAAGCACAAGGTAAATATATCTATAATATATATTATAATTATATATATATATATATATATATAAATATATATTAATTTCTTAATATCGAATATTATTAGTATATAGTAATATTATATCTGATATAAATATATATATGTAAGTATAGGTAAGTGCGGCAAAACTGTACTCATGTTTTATCTTTCTATGGCGCTATTTGAAATTTTTTTTCCCACATAATAATATGTGATTATGTAGTCTAGCAGATCGTAAAAGAGTTTCAGTCTTTAGAGTAGATCTCGGAGTCCAAAAGTGTGGCCACCCCTGCTTTAATGGATAAGCAAATCCACGGTGTGATTCTTTCGGTAATGGACCCAAGAAAATAAAAATGTCTCAAAGACTATTCATTACCTTACTTCATGAGAAGCAAGTGAGCTTGTCGATACTAGATGAGATGCTGGAAATATTCACCACCACCGCCCAGGAAAAAAACGGACAGATTTAAGTCAGGAGATCTTGGCGGCCATAAACCTTTTGAAATAATCCAGTCATTAAAAAAAGCTTTCAATTTCTGTCACGCTCTCATTCGACGTATGGCATGTTGCGCCATCCTGCTGCTGAAAGCAGCCGTTCCGGTGTTCGTCATCATCGAGTTCATTCACAAATTCGTTGGCGATTTCCAGATACCGAGCAGTATTTTAAGTCTCGTGGAAGACAATGCCAATGCCTACGTTCCTTTGACGCAAAGTCCATAATTGTACGTTCATAACTTGCCAAAATATTCGCATTTCCTTTGGCCTATGATCGCAAGAGTCACCCAGTATTTTGAAAACAACCTTAACTGAGAGATTTCTGGAATCTGTTTGATTCCCTTTTTCAGTTAACGAAAGCTCCCTGCAGAGATTTTTGGTTAGATTTGTATCCAAACATATCTGTGGACCGTGTTTCTCCATTTTAAGTCTTGTAAACTTGCTCAGGGCATAAAGGAGTTGGTATCCAAAAGGTTTCAAGCTACCTTGAAACATGCAGAAAAATGTTCCCCTCTAACAAATCCTTTCCAACAATAGCGACATAAACAGAAATATGTAGGTTTGTGGACTCCACGAAGATTTCTAAGGAAGATATGAAGTTTCCCCTCGTAGTCAGTGATATTGGATATGATTATTGCGATGTGACTTGAAATCTCATAAAACCATTAGTACCTTCAGGTTCCTTGTAGATCTATGTCCTTATATTATTATTATTATTATTATTATTATTATTATTATTATTATTATTATTATTATTATTATTATTATTATTATTATTATCATCATACCAAATGGGTAAAAATATTTACATGGATAGGTACTTATATATATAAATTTATGCGTCCTGGTATTTTAAGCGGTCGAATAACTGGCTTGCTAAGGAGGGCTCTACAACTTGTTCTCATTAGCATGTGATATTTCACATATAAATAGTATGATGTTATATGAATTTCTCATAAACCTAATAACGTTTCTGTAAATACTAACAACGGTGTAAACGATGATAATGGAAGCCAAACTGGGATGTGGAAACTGTCATAACAGACCTTTGCAGCCTATGAACGAACCACCGGTCTATCTGTTCTTTTTTTAACATGGTCTCCGTTCAGAGATAAATCAGAACCCTTATCCAACACAGACACGGGGAAAAGAAGAAACGGAAAGAGAATGAAAAGGGAAGGTTTTATTTGCGCTTAGTAATTGACCAATCTTATAGATCTGAGGTATGTTGAATATAGAATTTAGGCCAAAGGTCAAGCACTGAGACCTATGAGGTCATTCAGAGCTGAAACGGATATGGACAGTAAAAGGAATGAAAGGTGCAACAGGAGGAAAACCTCGCAGTTGCGCTATGAATCAATTGTTAGGAGAGGGTGGGAAGCAAGATGGAAGAGAATATGAAAGGTGGTACAGTAAAAAGAACGAAAAGGGTTGCAGATAGCAGCCGAAGGCACGCTGTAAAGAATCTTAAGTAATGCCTACAGTGCACCGCATGTAGTTCACTGAGGTATGTGGAACACGGTAAATACACAGCTACTGAACCTCTGAGTTCGAGGATTATAGATCGAATTCATGTGCAGGTGTTACTAGCCAATCAGTAAGAGGCTGTAGAAAAAAAATACTTATGAAATAGAATCAAAGAGGCCACCTTGCAACACAAGAGAGATAATTATCTAGACTCTAGAGGTTATAATAAGGACAAGATCAATAAACCGATTTATTACCTTTGCTTCAGTCCTTTCGAAGAAAACAACTGTTAATCATTTCATACACGGATTAATTTGCATAGCATTGATATGTAGCAAAAAATAAAAAAAAAACAAATAAATAAAAAAATAAAAAAATAGGTAATCATCATAAAAAACCACTCTTATTATCATGATATTTTTTCGACAAATATTCACTCGATTTCAGTACTAATGAAATATGAAATGACCAAATATCACCGAGGCTTGATTTGAAGTGATTGATTTGGGGATATGTGTTGAAACACTTTAATCATATGACATCAGTATGCATGAATTTTTTCATTTGCTATGGAAACTCATTATCATTCATTATTGACTATCTCTATGTGACAAACAATTATGTTTTAGGCACGGTTAAATAAGATAAATAAAGCTCTACTACTCAGAATATTTCGGGTAACAGAGAGAGAGAGAGAGAGAGAGAGAGGGGTGAGAGAGAGAGAGAGAGGAGAGAGAGATAGAGAGAGAGAGAGAGATAGAGAGAGAGAGAGAGAGAGAGAGAGAGAGAGAAGGAGATTTTTCCTTTTACATCTGCAATTTTAGGAACAACTTTCATGCTATCAGAAGAAATCGCTATTTATTGCTAAGGCGAATCTCCAAAAA
>NC_087200.1:66260925-66285925 GCF_015104395.2 Macrobrachium nipponense
ACCAGATCGATTCCCACATTCTAACACTCTGGTAAGCACAAGATCATAATCAAAGATCATATAAACAGAACATCGCTGAAATAAATATTCAAATACAATCCAGCCACATTTTGGCTAAAACAGACATAATAACACTCACTCATTTCAGCACAGTTGCGGTAACACTAACAAACATACTTTGGCAGAGCCATCCTGCCCCCGCCTTCTCTATGTAATAGTCTACACCTCATGGCAACAATACTTTTCCTTATGTAGGGGGAAAAGCGCACACATACGTACAAACCCACACTCAATGTTCAGAATGTTCACGCCCCGAAACTGCTTGAGACCAGTTTCAAAGTCACCTCTGCGATCGCCTGTAGCAACAGGACATGCACAGATCTGCACATCAGCATTCCCAAAGCTGTTGCTCGAACACTGCCTCAAATAATGACTCCACATTCTAAGAAATGTCACAGCATATCACATCATACATTATTTAAAATATATCATAGCAAATCCCCCTTTATGTTAATCTATATATAGTATATATATATATAATATAATATTATATATATATATAATATATATAATATATTATATATAATATATATATATAATATCTCTATTATATATCTAATAGATTTATATATATATATATATGTAATCTATTCCAAACACGTATATATACATAACTTATTTGAAAATAGTTTGAAATTTCGTAACATCGATATTATTGACGGGTCTCTACCACATTAAAGAATCCTGTTTGAAAAATAAAAGGGCGTGCAAGCTATTTGAATAAAGCTTAATGGGATGAATCAGTGAAGTTACAAAAGTGATTAACAGCAAAAAATCCCAGAATGTTCATGAATGTTAGAGTATGAAACTAAAATTCGTTCATGTTTCTTATGTAGCTGCAGTTACATTTCAATTGGCTTCATGAGTGCTAAATCTAAAAAAAATTTTGTTTTTACATTTACTCATTTATATTAAATAGAAAAAATTAAGATAATTTACGAATATTTTGCTTGCATGCATTTTCTGAACGTTCTAAAAAAAAAAAAAAAACTTTTATCGTTCGCTTTTGGAAGCTGCTGTGAAAACATGCAAGCATCGACAAGATAAGAAAGGCAGCACATACCGGTTGCTTCCATGACAGCCTGTGGAAAATTCGCCTCACAGTTTGTTTGCGCAAATGATGAAGGCCTCGTTTCAAATTCTACCGCTGAAACATTGCCTCAGAGTGCCGTTCGCTCCCGTGAACATCAAAACGCCTGGAAATACAGCGCGTAAGAAGGAAATTGGGATCCCAAAGGTAGAGGACGCACCACTGGCTTTGGACAGCAGATCCAGGGCAAGGACGGGAGATTAAAGCCTAAGCTCCTGTGTAAGATGGAAAGTGGCGAATGTCCAATGGGACAAACGTAGGTGAGGCGGGATTATATAGGAAGAGAATGGGAGAAACAAGGATAATGGAGATTAACATGTACTGGTTTTTGTTTGATCCTTGGTTCTTTTCTCTTCTCTCTCTCTCTCTCTCTCTCTCTCTCTCTCTCTCCTTAAACATACTGGAATCTGAGCAAGGATGTGATTATTGCGGTTAAAGGGAAAACTAGAAGATGGAAAAATTGATCGTTAATAGGATAATGAAAGAGTGGAAGCAGTTGAATCGTTTAGATCTTTGTTGTTAGATTAAAGGATGATGGTGAATGAAATAAGAGGTCAGAATTAGAAAGTGTGAAGCAAAGAATGTAACAGGGCGTTTGCTAAGGATTCGGAGGAGGTTCTGAGGAGTGTCTGCAGATGCTGAAGTTAGGTGAAGAGACTGTCAAGCCAGCTCACCTTAATGGAGGTGCTGTGTGGATGTGAAATGCAAATAAAAACAGGTCAAAGCCAGATTTCTGAGATGGCTTCTCAACACAGTATATACAGACACAGAGAAACACAACAAAGGTGAAAAAAAGGTAACCTCGATGAAAAGCTGGATCAGACCCTTCTGTAATGTTTTGGTCATATTGAGAGGACAACTGATTGGAAAAAAGAATCTATACTTCAGGTGTTTGGAAGAATGGGAGGGCAATAGATCTTGAGAGTTGTGGATATATGAAATAGGGTTCTTGCCAATTGCATATTCACCCTCGATTCGACATTTAAAAGTGGATGTGGCAACACGAATCGGTATTTTTTCTAGGGCCAGGCACCGAAAGGGAAAACGTGCATGGAGCCTTCACTGGTCCCTTGACCTAAACACTGAAATAGGTACCTGGTGAACAACAGGCAGCGGCAGGTTATAACCAGGAGAAAGGACGCAGGGCTACACACATCATTTTTTGCCAAGAATCCATTTACTAATAACGCAGTAAAACCGAATGCATTCTACCTTGAATATATGGTACACCCAAGAAGAATTATATATGGTATCTACAACCTTTACCAGTATATCAACTAATGCCTTTCAGGATTGGAACATAGGTTTCCAATGACTTCATGTACTCGTTCATTTCGCTTGTGCTGTATTTGACCGCAATCAGCCAATATCCATTATGATGTAAGTATCTACATATACTTATATTATGCGCGCATTAAGCATCAAATGTCCTTTAATATCCAATTCGCTCTGCCTCGGAATTAATATTTTTTCATATGTGTTAAGCGAAGGGGAATTTTTTAATTGATAATAATTTCGTCCTCTCGTGAATTCGAACCAGAGCACAGAGGAGAAATCAGGACTTAAGTGAGAGTGAGGTTACCGACTTGGCCAACAAGGAAATTGGTAGCTTAATGCATGTTTATGAATCACGGTGATGTGATAAACATTCATTTATATCTTATATATTTATATAATATATACATACATACATATATATATATATATATATATATATATATATATATATTTATATAATATATATATATATATACACAGAAGTATGTTAGAAATTTGTCTCATGATGTATTTTCAGATACATATATTAAACCAGAAATAATCTACTGATGCGCCTTTCTTGGTTGGAACATAATAAAATAACTCCCTTTGAGCGTCAGGTTTTCGGAATGTAAGTTGATTTCTGTCTCCAAAGGCTCATTTTACTTCATATTGGAAAGCATATGCGTCATGTTTGGATCCATAACCGTCATGTATATCAACTTGAAATGTATTTTATACTCAGTTCTTCAAAATAGTAATGAGAGTTGCTTATTTAATTAAATCTTTGTTTTGATAATATACTCAGTGTCAATGCATCGTTGCATACCCAGAGAATATTAGATCATCAGACTACTGAGGGATGTCTGACGACAGATTATTCATTAATAGATGCATATTGATTGGGTATAGCAAAGTCATATAAATTTAGCTACAATGACCCTTAGTCGATAGGATCACAATTTCATTCTGCGCCATTCTTTAAGCTTCTTTACGTTCAAAGAAATATTATTATGAACTCAGCGTCATCTGCTGTTATCAAAGCAAGAGCTATTGTACCAATGGCGAGACACATAAACAGCGAGGGAACGAAACGTGGTTTACATGATCTTCTATCACTGCGGAGAAATTGGCAATTAACCAGACCATCGGTCAGTGAAATAGTGATACCATTTTGCAATCTGTCAGTCTTTTATCTCACATAAAAGCGACGACCACAACGAATGTTGATGAGGAGTAAACATGAGGGAAACGGGTTTATTCACAGTCGGTTTCTCCTTTTCATTTCGATTGGATAAAGCTCTTGTTCAGGCGACGTCACCAAGTGTGGGCTCTACAAGGCAGAGAAACTGTTAATTGACACTACTGAATTTGGGAAAACACTTGCGGGCTGCTCTAGGAGCAAGAGCCCGTGCTGGCACAAAGCCAGCTAAATCATAACTAACCAACCAGGGAAAATTTCAAGGTAAAATGAAAAGAATAAGGGTTAACTATAAAAGGAAATATACTAAAATTCCCCTGTATGTTGAGGTGAGTTAAAGATTCACCAGTGATGAATGTCAATGTTCAAAAAGGTCCATAAAAAGTGTAGGGAGCGTTTTGTGCTCTCAGTAAAGTCTACAGGAGGTGATTTCCTTTAGTCTTTATAAATAACTTTTTTGATTCCCTTGCCCAGCACGTTCAGTTCTTCTGTTATGGTCTCATTCTCCCATATAATTTTACATTTACATTTGGCTCTATGCCTATCTTCATTTCTTTGCGTATAAAAAATGGTCTTACCAATGATCCATTTCCCACTACTTACAAAATAAGGCTTTTGCCTCTACAAACACACAGACACACATACAAACAAACACCTGTCGACTTATCTATCTATCGATCTATCTATATATACATGTGTACCTATGTGCGCGTGAGTGTCTATGTGTGTTTGTGTATATGTTCATTTCAACGATTCGTCACTGTATAAAACCAAAGGTTCAGATTCGAATCCCGGCCGATGCAGATGAGCTTATAAGTTGCAATTTCCATTGAGGATGAGGTATGGCTAAGTTATAGAATATCAATATTATATACATACATACATACATACATACATATATATATATATATATATATATATATATATATATATATATATATATATATAGATATATATATATATAAAAGCTTTACACGATATGATTTTAAAAAAGAGAACCAAACGAATACAAACTTAGCATATTATAGCATCATTTGCCTTTATTACCACCATTGGATGCTGTTCCACTCAAAATGGGTCCCGAGACTCTCGGGTGTCTGTTAATGAGATTTTAAAAAGTCGTTACAACAATACCTTCCCTAATTACCCTCCAGTGCGAAGTGAAAGCAAAATACGAGATGAATGTCTGTCTGTTTGTATGAGAGAGAGAGAGAGAGAGAGAGAGAGAGAGAGAGAGAGAGAGAGAGACTATATTAGTGTCTCCTTGACCCACTGTTAGAGAATCATATTAGCTTCGTTTTTCCATGTCTCTCTCTCTCTCTCTCTGTCTATTCTCTCTCTCCCTCTTTGAGCAAATATGAAGCAATAACAACTGTAACGAAACCTCTCTCTCTCTCTCAGAAAATATACGGGCAATAACAACTGCAACGCTATCTCTCTCTCTCTCTCTCTGTAAACACTTGTCTATAAACAAACAGAGAAATATACGGGCAATAACAACTGCACGCTATCTCTCTCTCTTTGTAAACAGTTGTCTATAAACAAACATTATATATAAAGAATAATAAAACCATTATTTCTCTCTCTCTCTCTCTCTGTAAACACTTGTCTATAAACAAATATTATGTAGTATAAAGAATAATAACAGCCATTATCTCTCTATGTCTCTCTCTCTCTCTCTCTCTCTCTGAGAGACAACGCTATCTCTCTCTCTCGCTCTCTCTAAACAAGTTCTCTCTAAAAAAACGTGATATAAAGAATAATAGCAGCCACTAAATTGCTTATGAGGGTCTTTATTGTTTATTCATACACAACATGCACCCGTTAACACAGACACACAAACTAGTGCACACATAATGCCGATGTGAGCAACAGTCACTACACAGCAACCCTTCCTTTCTGAAATATTTTTAAACCATCATTGTGTGATCAGTATTCGGATGGGTGCCCACTGACAAATTCAGGCGCAACGGAATGCAAGACCCGTGAACATCCGTTGTATACAAGACATGTCACTATGTCGGAAATTTTTTTTTTTCTTTGCTGAATACAGGAGAGGCAGCTCATTCTGAAGCCATCCTTTTCCATTGGAATGATATATATATACATAATACATTAATATATATATATATATATATATATATATATATATATATATATATATATAAATATATAGATTTTGCCCGAATATTCTGGAGGTAATGGCATTTTGTTAATTCTATTTTAATTTTCACACCACCCCAAAAAACCCTTTCATTTATAAAAACCCTGCAAAAAGCATCATCACCACACATACATATCACATTACTGTGATTCATATCCATACATCGAGCTACAAAATGTCCTTTAATATCTAATTAGTTCTAACTCGGAATCTATAACATTTTCATATATGTTAACCGAAGGGGAATATTAAGTCGTGGTTGAGGCTTCACTGTGCGTCCTGAATTTGTTGAGTTTATGGTTAGCGTCCGGGGAGCCGACAAATTTCTTATCGACTTAAAATTTCCCCTTCGGTTAATATATATGAAAATATATTAATTCCGAGGTAGAGTGAATTACATATTAAAGGACACATGTAGCTCGATGTATGTATATGTGTGTGTGTGTGTGCTTTTGTGTACTTTTTGCAAACATCTAACTATGTGGCATATAAATGAATGGGGTGTGAAAATTAGAATTAAATTTAGACGAAAGTTTAATTTTAATCGTTTAAAATTTTTTTTTTTATAATATGAAATTGTTGCACATTACTTAGTGTTAGAAATGGTCAACAAACATACTTGCTATTTTTTCGGTTATCCTTCTGTTTTAAAATATTTAAGTAAAGAGCTAGATCCAATGTAATGGTACACCTAAATATGAACATCCAAGAGGGATTATACTTTTCTGTAAAGCAATGCACGTAAATGTCCAATGCATGAATATCTGAATCTACTTTGCAAATTTATATTGATTCGTTGATGCATTGTTTTTAACGTCTCGAGTTGAATTTAGGGTTTTCTAATAATAATCCTAATAATAATAATAATAATAATAATAATAATAACCACCCAGAAATTCCTGAAGCCGAACCAAGTAAGAGACTCTGGGAAAACATATGGAGCAATCCGGTATCACACAACAAACATGCAACATGGCTCCAGGAAGTCAAGGAAGAAGAAACAGGAGAATAAAACAAAGATTCACCAGACATCACGACAGACACATTCAGACACCAACTAAAGCAAAACATGCCCAACTGGAAAGCCCCAGGTCCCGATGAAGTCCATGGATACTGGCTCAAAAACTTCAAGGCCCTACACCCACGAATAGCAGAACAACTCCAGCATTGTATCTCAAATCACCAAGCACCCAAATGGATGACCACAGGAAGAACATCCTTAGTTACAAAAGACAAGAGTAAGGGAAATATATAGCCAGTAACTACAGGCCTATCACCTGCCTACCAATAATGTGAAGTTACTAACAGGTATCATCAGTGACAGGCTATACAACTACCTAGAGGAGACAAACACCATCCCCACCAACAGAAAGGCTGCAGAAGGAAGTGTAGGGGCCAAAAGACCAGCTCCTGATAGACAAAATGGTAATGAAGAACAGTAGGAGGAAGGGAAAACCAACCTAAGCATGGCATGAATAGACTACAGAAAGCCTTCGACATGATACCACACACATGGCTAATAGAATGCCTGAAATATATGGGTGGCAGAGGAAAAATACCATCAGCTTCCTCAAAATACAATGCGCAACTGGAATACAATACTTACAAGCTCTGGAATAAGACTAGCCAGTAGGTTAATATCAGGAGAGGGATCTTCCAGGGCGACTCACTGTCCCCGACTACTCTTCGTAGTAGCCTATGATTCCCATGACAAAAGTACTACAGAAGATGGATGCCGGGTACCAACTCAAGAAAAGAGGCAACAAAATCAACCATCTGATGTTCATGGACGACATCAAGCTGTATGGTAAGTGCATCAAGGAAATAGATACCCTAATCCAGACTGTAAGGATTGTATCTGGGGACATCAGGATGGGAGTTTGGAATAGAAAAATGCGCCTTAGTCAACATACAAAAAAGGCAAAGTAACGAGAAACTGAAGGATAAAGCTACCAGATGGGAGCAACATCAAACACATAGATGAGACAGGATACAAATACCTGGGAATAATGGAAGGAGGAGATATAAAAACACAAGAGATGAAGGACACGATCAGGAAAGAATATATGCAGAGACTCAAGGCGATACTCAAGTCAAAACTCAACGCCGGAAATAGATAAAAGCCATAAACACATGGGCAGTGCCAGTAATCAGATACAGCGCGGAGGAATAGTGGAATGGAAGAAGGCAGAACTCCGCAGCATAGATCAGAAAACCAGGAAACAAATGACAATACACAAAGCACTACACCCAAAGAGCAAAATACGGACAGACTATACATAACACAAAAGGAAGGAGGGAGAGGTACTACTAAGTATAGAGGACTGCGTCAACATCGAAAACAGAGCACTGGGGCAATATCTGAAAACCAGTGAAGACGAGTGGCTAAAGAGTGCATGGGAAGAAGGACTAATAAAAGTAGACGAAGACCCAGAAATATACGAGACAGGAGAAAGACAGAAAGAACAGAGGACTGGCACAACAAACCAATGCACGGACAATACATGAGACAGACTAAAGAACTGGCCAGCGATGACAATTGGCAATGGCTACAGAGGGGAGAGCTAAAGAAGGAAACTGAAGGAATGATAACAGCGGCACAAGATCAGGCCCTAATAAGAACCAGATATGTTCAAAGTATGATAGACGGAAATAACATCTCTCTCCCATATGTAGGAAGTGCAATACGAAAAATGAAACCATAAACCACATAGCAAGTGAATGCCCGGCACTTGCACAGAACCAGTACAAAAAGAGGCATGATTCAGTGGCAAAAGCCCTCCACTGGAGCCTGTGCAAGAAACATCAGCTACCGTGCAGTAATAAGTGGTACAGCACCTACCTGAAGGAGTGATAGAAAACGATCAGGCAAAGATCCTCTGGGACAATGGTATCAGAACGGATAGGGTGATACGTGCAAACAGACCAGACGTGACGTTGATTGACAAAGTCAAGAAGAAAAGTAATCACTCATTGATGTCGCAATACCATGGGAACAGAGTTGAAGAGAAAGAGAGGGAAAAAATGGATAAGTATCAAGATCTGAAAATAGAAATAAGAAGGATATGGGATATGCCAGTGGAAATAGTACCCATAATCATAGGAGCACTAGGCACGATCCCAAGATCCCTGAAAAGGAATCTGGAAAAACTAGAGGCTGAAGTAGCTCCGGGCCTCATGCAGAAGAGTGTGATCCTAGAAACGGCACACATAGTAAGAAAAGTGATGGACTCCTAAGGAGGCAGGATGCAACCCGGAACCCCACACTATAAATACCACCCAGTCGAATTGGAGGACTGTGATAGAGCAAAAAAAAAAAAAAAAATAATAATAATAATAATAGTACCATCCACAGTTATTTATATGTACATATATTTAAAGGTAAATCTGATAGAAAGCTTTCGGGAAACTGTTCCATTGAAAAGATGACTCAAACAATTTCCCTAAAGCTTACTGTACAGATTTATCTTTATGCATATGTACATACATAAAAATAACTGTGTATTCGTTTCTCCAATAATGATAATATTGTAATGTGTTTCTATTTCTAATCATCATGTAACTTACTTGAGGGTGTTATATGCCGATGATGTTCATTCTGGATTAAGACCGCCTTAAACTGGTAAAAGCTCTTTCAGCTAAAGATGCCAGTAGGTGAAGAAGAAAAATCTGTGGATAAGAAAATGTGATGAAAATATAAAAAGACAGGTGAAGAGTTTTGATGCAGAAATACAGGGGAAAACATTTTGAAAGGAGAGAAAGTAATGCAACACTTCTAGAACACGCAAGGTGTGTCTGGAATAATATTCAAGTAGTTTCAGTTTGCTTGTAACTGGGAGAGTTAAAAAGAAAATAATGAAAAAAAAATTATGACAAAGAAATGGAAAAACAAAGGAAAATATTCTTCATATTTCAATGAATGAAGTGGGTGAGGAAATGTTAGGTAAAAGAAAAATAACCTCAGGAATATATCTCACAGATTCATATTCTGACGTAGACCTCGAATACATCCGTTAAAAAGGTAACATTGTAATTCTTGCCTATCTATCTAAACGGTGACTATGACGATATCTGCAACCTTGTTCGTGTTTTAGATACCACTCGCTGTCGTCACTTAGCATAAACTAGAACATTTAATTTGTCGGTGTCACTATTTTTTCCCGACTGTCACTCCGCGCATCGGAAGCAGTGGCTAGGTAAACAAACATCTAAACTTGGCTTGAGTTCCTGGTATTCAGGCTTTATTGAATGTGGAAGCTGCAAGATTTCTTTTCTGATAATTGCACAGTTCCTGAAACCAGAAGCTAGTGGGTAGATATAGTGTTGCTCGATCCGTTGCTTGTACTGAAAAAACAAACCAACCTTTCATGTCACACTGTAAGCATTCATTTTGCAGAGCTATGGCCCCTATTGAGATATCACCAGCAACTAGATCCATGGTTACCCCGAGCAGCCATAATGCCAGGCGATTCTCAAATTTGAGCCAAAGGACCCTCAATCACTGTAATCAGCTATCTCGGTTACATGGAAATGGCGCCAACTACCAACGCAACTACAGAGTTTGTACCATGACAACTTTCTTACCTGCCATCTTCACATAAATACGGTCAGCATGAGAACAAATGTGAGCAACAGGAAGGTTACTAAACTAAGTGGATGGTAGGTAAATGAAACTTTTAATGCCAGAAGGGGGGTGGAAGGATAAAAATAACTGATTTATAAATACTACAAATAAAGAAGGGTATTAGGGTGTTAGTGTAAGATAAGAATATTTGAGGAGTCTTCGGCTAAATATCCCTTATAAAGTGAAGGATTGATGTGAAAAGCAGCCGCAAATAAAAATAGTAAACAAACGAGATAAACAGTCCGCATAATACATAGCGTATAAAGATTAGCCGAAAGAATGAATAGTGTTTTTTCAGATGACTTGGTCATATAGGATGCCGTAGTGGTGAAAAGAATGCAATAATTATGAGTGTTAGGAGAAAAGAGAAGAAGACGTGGAGTGGGCTGTAAAGACATAAGAAATGGAAAGGAAAGATTTTAATTAACAGGATGGACGTGAGCACGTGCAAGAATTGGGGTCAGATCATTGTGTAGAAGTTCTCCGTAAGGATGGCTCATCCATGATCCAGCAGTTAACTTCAAATGGGGGATTTATATGAAAACACCTTTTGTTAGAGGAAGGTACTTAACGTTGATATATATTTATATATATATATATATATATATATATATATATATATATATATATATATATATATGTATAGTCACCTCTGCGATGGAATATCTCAGGTCTTCAGAGAATTTTTAACGTACCTTAGCTTAGTATCTTACCAACGAACCATTGTTACTTAAATGACGACAAAGAAAACACTGCTCACGTATTTATCTATAATATAATACCAATAAATCAACAATTACGTAAACTAGATATCAAAACACCAACACGAACATTAATTAAATATTCCACAATATAGTTACGACTTACGGTACTGAATAGCAAGTAGGAACAATATAACAATCACAACTGTCACTGTTAGTAGTTGGAACATCTTCCCTATAGTTAAGGTCCGAAGAAAGGTTTGAAAATACAAAAGCAAGGAGCACAGAGTGGAAGTAGGTTGCGTGGTCAAGAGATGGCGCTGAAGCAAAAGAGACTGAAATACTCAAATAGGGAAAAGGTACACATTGTTGAAAATAAAATATATACAATATATATATGTATACAAAGAGGGAGGGTGGCAATTCGTCATAGTCCGCCCCCCCCCCCGCCGCTAAGATGGGCCCACTATAGTGGGACCAGATGGTTGTGGTGTTGAAGGCGGTGGAAGCCGTGACAGTGTGTCAGCGACGAGATTGTTGGCACTTCCGATCGACTGAAGTCGTAGGTTGAAGGCCGACAAAATGTCTGACCAACGAAGTAGTTTGTTGTTTCAGAGGCGAGAACGTTCGAGGAAGATGAGTGGTCGATGGTCAGTATATACTACTACTCTGTGGTGTCCTTCCAAGTAGGGTTGAAAGTGTAGTAGCGAAGCAACGATGGCATAAAGTTCCTTCTCGACAGTGGCCCACCTGGTTTGGGCTCCTTTGAAGAAGCGAGAGTGGTAGGCGATGCGATGGGAAGGAGATGATGAAGTGGTGGTGGCGTTTCTGTGGTACTGACTGAGTAAGACTGCAGCAAAACAGCCATATCCTGTATTGCTGGCGTCAATCTGCATGAAAAATTCTTTATTAAAATCAGGAGCTCTTAAGAGGGGTTTAGAAACCAAGAGGCTCTTCAGTTGCTCAAAAATGTGACAGCGTTCTTCGGTCCAGTCAAACTTTACCTTAGGGGAAGTAAGAACAGAGGGGAGCAGTAATTGAAGCAAAGTTCTTAATGAATTTAGCATAGTAAGAAACCATTCCTAAAAAAGCTTTAAGTTGCTGTCTGGTGGCAGGAATAGGAATGTTCTTGATATTGTCTATATTAGCCTCTTTAGGTAAAATTTCTCCACTACCAATGCAATGGCCTAGATAAACTACTTTAGCTTGACCAAAAGAACTTTTAGCAAGATTGACTGTCAGCCCGACTTTTTGCAGGCGGTGAAAGAGTTCTTCCAAGGTGCGAAGATGTTCCTCCCAGGTCTTGCTGGCAATCACAAGGTCATCGAGATATGCAAAGACATCTTTAAGTTGAAGGTTCTCAACAATTGTCCAACTATGGTTTTATCGCAGATATTTTTAATGGTAAAGGCTAAGGGATACCTAGTGGTAGGACAAAGGACAGTCAAAATGTATTCATTACCCTTGCGAGTCTTTGGCAAGGGCCCAACACAATCAATAATTACCTTATCAAATAGTGACTTAGGTACAGGAATGCTTTGAAGCGGTGCTGGAGGTATTTTCTCATTAGGCTTACCAGTGGTCGGACAGTGGCGACAGGAAGCAATGAACTCCTTTATGTCCTTTCTCATTTCTGGCCAATAAAAGTCCTCACACAACCTCTTGTAGGTTTTATTCACGTCAAGATGGAATTCTGTAGAATGAGCAACGTCAAGCCACGAGTTAGATGTTGGAGCTTTGGGAGACTTGTAATGGCGAAACAAAATATTTTTCTCCACATAAAAGTATGGAGTTTTAGGGTTGTCAGTAGGATCCACAACTTTATCCCAGAGTGTTTTCAAACTTTAATCCTTCTGTTGGAGCACAGCAAACTGGCCCTTATTTATATCAACTAAATCCAGAGCTTCTGTTATTCTGTCATTCTTTACCTTGAGAGGAAAATTAGTGCTGGGCGTTTTACTAGATGTTCTAGTGATTACCAGGGAGATTTTACCTGGCTTTTTGGAGAGCTCATCTTTGATTACTACCTTAGGTGTTGTTACAATCAATTTAGGTTTAAGTACAGAGGATCATGCAAGATCATTACCAATAATCATCTGAACAGGGTAACAAGGTAATGGTTTATCTAAGACAGCAACCTTTGCCTTACCTGTAAAATAAGGACAAGCAATATCCACCTCAGGCTTGGGTAGAAGAGTAGTTGTGGTTAGGTCACTTACTGCTATATACTCTTTTGTGTATTTTAAGTTGTCTTGACTGGCAGCCGAAATTATTGTCTGGGATGAAGCAGAGTCTCTCAGAGCTGTGACAGAGGAATCATTAAGTGAAGTCTCACACATGAATTCATTAAATGGTTCCAGATCCTGTGAAGGAACAAAAGCATGACATGTTACTGCACTTTTAGTTTTCTTTGACTTACCATCAGTGCTTACTTCTGACCTCTGACATTTTGGAATGGACTGGGACAATTTTCTGTGGAGTGTCCATCTTTCTTACAATAAGCACAACTAACCTGTTGAGATTTAGGCGATGAGACAGTCTTTGAAGGATCTTTACTATTCTTGTGAATTAGATAATAGTCGTCAGCTAAGCTAGCTGCTTTTAGTACTTCAGTTTCACCTTTAAAATGTACATAAGTGGCAATATTAGAGGGAACTTTACGGAAAAATTCCTCCAATAAAATCAGATTTTTAAGAGAGTCTAAATCAGTAACACCAGCTCTCTGCATCCATTTGTTAAACTGTCTTACCTTTATGTTACCTAATTCTACAAACGTCTGAGATTGAGTCTTGAAAGAGTTTCTAAACGTTTGCCTGTAGCCTTCCACAGTGATGGCATATGCATCTAAAACAGTCTTTTTAAGAACTTTAGTCTTTAATCCCAATTAATTGCGATGCAACATATACAGCCTTACCTTTCAAGTGGTTGCACACGAGTATTGTCCAGAAATTAGGTGCCCAATTTAATGACTGTGCTATGTCTTCAAATGTTTGAAAGAAAACCTCTGGATCCTTATTATTGAATTTTGGAACTAATCTGCTGGCTTTAGTCACATCGAATCCCGTGGAAGTTTTCCTTCATCCTCTTTAGCCTTAAGCCTGATAAAAACTGACTTCTCCAGTTTATCGAGTTCCAACTCATTAAGCCTTCTCTGATGTTCAAATTCTTCTTGTATTCTTTCTTGTTCCGTGCATCTTCTTTCTTGTTCTCTCTTTTCCTCCACTTCAAAAACTTTTAACTGAAGTTTCAGTTTTTCCACTTCAGGATCGATATTAGCAATTACATCTGTAAGGGTTCTCAGTTCTTCTACATCTTCGTCGTCCTCTGTTATGGCATTTTTATTCGGCAAGAACTGAAGGATGTCATTAATGATATGTGCTTTGACATAAATTATATCTGTAGGGATTTGGCATTTACTCGCAACCGTGAGAAGTTCCTGCTTTTTAGCCAAATGCAAGGTTAACAATTCCTTTCTAGGATTAGCCAAGAATTTCTCTAGATCGAAAGGCATGATTTTTGTTAAGGTAAGAAGGTTTAACATTTAAATCTAAACTTATCCTGAATGAGCTGATTAAGTTACGGTATTACAGCTTACAAACATTATTACACTAAATACAGAATTTGTAGCACAAACCAATTATTTAACAAGGTTGTTAATAATCAGATACTGCAATTGTCGTGTACGAGTTTACGTCCGTTTTAACACAAAATGAAGTGTAGGCGAGACTGATAACCGCAACATGAGGGTTCAAAATGAACTGAATGGCCAGGATGGCTTAAGTTTGTCCAATGATCATTAAGTGATTAGACCGATAACGAAAGCGCGAACCCCATAAAGGATTTGACGGGCGAGGATGGCTTTTACGTCGATGTCCAAGAATAAAAGGAGGTTGGACGGATAACGAAAGCATGATACCCAGAATTAACAGAAGGGATTTCGAAAAATCCGAAGGGTCAAGTAGGCTAATGAATGACGCCGGAGGTAACACAAAACTAGCGTATTTCGGACTATTTGTAGCGAGAGTAACCCTTAATTGCTGCTCGTAATACGGGGCGGGCAAAAAGAAAGCACAAAGAAGGCTGTAGTACCCAGCGGACTAACGATTGTCGACAGCTATTCCTCCATATTACCAATGCCTGAGCGAGCGAGTGAGGAGTATACTTCCACTATAACAACAAAACGTTAACAATGACGAATGAGGATTAAGAGCAGTGTTGCAAAATCTTACGGTTTGTATTTCACTGGTTCTGTGCGCGTTCTTAAACCACTAAACCATTCAATTCACTTTCACAATCCCGGACAGGCCCCAATTTTGTCACCTCTGCGATGGAATCTCTCAGGTCTTAAGAGAATTTTTAACGTACCTTAGCTTAGTATCTTACAAAGAACCATTATTACTTAAACAATGACAAAGAAAACACTGCTCACTAATTTATCTATAATATAACACCAATAAATCAACAATTACGTAAACTAGATATCAAAACACCAACACGAACATTAATTAAATATTCCACAATATAGTTACGACTTACGGTACTGAATAGCAAGTAAGAACAATATAATATTCACAAATGTTACCGTTAGTAGTTGGAAGTATACTCCTACTTCATCCCGATAGTTAAGGTCTGAAGAAAGGTTTGAAAATACAAAAGCAAGGAGCACAGAGTGGAAGTAGGTTGCGAAGCAAAAGAGATGAAATACTCAAAATAGGGAAAATTACACATTGTTGAAAATAAATATATAATATATATATGTATAGATATAGGATATCATATAGAAAATCTATATATATATATATATATATATATATATTATATATATACTATACTATATATATATATATATACATATATATATATATATATATATATATATATATATATATGTATAGATATAGATGATAGGATATTATATATTACAAAAAAGATAAATACATATATCCTATATATATATATAATATATATATATATATATATATATATATATATATATATATATATATATATATATATATATATATATATATATATATATATATATATACATATATATATTATATATATATATACAATATATATATATAGAATAATATATTATATATAGCTACGTTTATTGATCTTCTTGTCTACCCAGCATTTAGTTAAATATTTTGATTTGTAAAAAGGCAGCCATATTCCTCCAAATATCAGCTGATTTAGGCAGGAAACCAAAGCTACCCAGCCAGAGATAGGAATTTCGTGATAGAAGGGGGAAAATAGACTCTTGTCAGCTTTAGGGACGTATCCCAAAGGGAAGGATGTAGGTAGACTGGTACTTATTAGGCCTACGTCTTAAGCTCCTTTTTCCTGTGAACCCTCTGCTGGCTGTATGTTTTGTTTCCAGGATGCCTTGCTCTTGGGAGGTTAAGCTGACCCCCAACACCTAGGAAACACACCTGCCTTCGCCCTCAGTCAGCTCCAGTCGTGACCTCGGACGGATGTCCAGCCAGCCAGCCCCCCACACTTAGGCCTAACGGCGTCACTGGCGCGCCCAGATCTGAGACAAAGCCAGGCCGCATTTCTACAAAGATCCACTGATCATGGCATCCAGGTATGTCTTGTGAAGCAGCATATTGCCAGTTCCTTACCTCCTAATTTTCATAAATCAAACTTCTAACTCATCCCATTGTTCCTCTCACTGCCTCATGGCCTCATGCTTCCCCTTGTGTGATCGTCCCAGACAAATGAAGTCATTGCATACCTCAGTTAAACACTAGAGTGCCTTTTCCCCAGTGTTAGAGAACTGAATAATCGTAACTTGTGCAAGAAGTCCTTTTTTTTTATCTTGTCTAATCTGGGATCTTTTTCCAGATTTCCTGAGTCACATGTCCAAGTCTGTCCGCCCGCAAGTGTTGCATTACCGCAAGATTTCGAAACCAGCTTTTACGTGAATCTCATTTTGAGCCAACTATCATACCCTTGAGAGATATTAATAGTCCACGTGGGGACCAGTTGCATTTACTTGCACTGGCTGTTAAGCAGCCTCTTGTAAATAAATAGATGTAAAGTAATTAGCTGAGTTTCTGGCGACCTTTTCCTCTAGAGTAAATGTTCACTTTAAATCCTTTTTACGGTAAGTTCAAGTAATTTACTCTGTTTTTCCCTCAACTATTCCTGTTTACGTATTGGAGCCCTTTCAAGGCCGGGCTTCATACGTAAAAATATATATATAGTATATATATATATATATATATATATATATATATATATATATACATATATGTGTGTGTGTGTGTTTGGTGAATCTGAGAAAACAATTGCGAAAAATCCGGGAGCAAATTATCCAGCAAATTAGCCCTTAAAATGAAAATCATATAAATATGACTTTTAAACAATTAAAAAAGATTATTTTTGATAAGGGGCAAAATCATTTTATTCCTAAGCCAGTAGGATACGAGGAGGTTCATTTCAGTCCTAAGCGGGAAACAAATGACTGATACATAATGATAAAATTGAAACTGTTTTCTGTTTATATCAGGAAAATAATTTATCTCCACCTTAAATTCGAGGGTGAAAAATACTTACTAATGAGATTATTACTTTCTGAAGCAAGAGTTGAAAAATAGTTGATTGTTGAGAACGTTGCTTTGACCTTCGCATAAATTAGTCACTGTCAAGATAAGTTCTATTTTCATCAACACGCGAAAACAGAAAATGCTGCCGGCGATTGTTTGTAATTTTCCTTTAGACGGAGAGAGAGAGAGAGAGAGAGAGAGAGAGAGAGAGAGAGATAAGAAATTTATTGGACGTTACATTTAAAAAGTGTTGTATGTGTATATTTAATAAAAAGTAAAAACTCTCTGTCTCTGTCACCCTCCAACTCCTTTTGTCAGGTCTAGCGTTTCCTTTTCTTTCTTTCTCTCTCACTTTTTATAAAGTCTATTTTCCCTTTTTTCTCTCTCTCTCACGCTTTTTGTCAAGTCTCTCTCTTTATCTCCCTCTCTCTCTGTCTCCCTGCTATTCGAATACGTGGGTACATCTGTGAGCGTGATTGCGTGGGTTCGTTCTTACAAAGTGAGCCAATTACCTTCATCTGAAATAAAATGTGAAACGTTTGATCATCTCTTGGAACAAAACCGTGGCTCTCTCAGACACCTAAGAGACGTAGAGACATGCTCGCTTTATTCATCGAACGGAGATTCTGCGTCGTTGGAACCGCTTATCACTTCTCGTTTATCTAAAACATGACACCATAGCCTGTTTAGGCACAAACGTATCGGAAGTATCAAAACCACTAACGTAAGGTTTAGGGATCTTTCCTAGATAGTGACCCACAACGGTTTCAACCTTATATGTATCCACCTTTGTGGTGTGTTTAGCAATAGCCCATTTACCGCAAAAACATAAACTAAAGACCGTAAATTTCATACAGATAATGGCCCCTCAGAAATGTTAGTCCTACATATCAGTTCCTCCTTTGTTTATCAAGAGACACTGATGCTAGTCCTACTGGCCAGAGAGGTTATGTTATCAGTTCATCCTTCTGCTATAACAATACAAACAAGTTTTCAATAACAGGTGACAGCAGAACATATTTGCTTGCATGTATTACGTATGGTGTAGGTTTCCAAAGGCTGTTCTTATAGTATAATTAATACAGATAGAATTCGTGTGGTTTAAGATTTCATAAAAATGGAAATCTCTTGAAAAAGACCATGTCGAAACAACGGCAACTACTATGCTTTGGATAATCCGAATTGGGAAAATTTTGATTTATATAATGAAATATATACGTATATATATATATATATATATATATATATATATATATATATATATATATATATATATATATATATATATATCATTCGAGCTACAAATGTCCTTTAATATCTAATTTGCTCTACCTCGGAATTGATATATTTTCATATATGTACCGAGGGGTAATTTTTTAGTTGATAATAATTTCGTTCCCCCATGGGATCGAACCACCGTCAGTTGGACGGGGAACGAAATTATTATCAACTAAAAAATTCCCCCTCGGTACATATATGAAAATATATGAATTCCGAGGTAGAGCGAATTAGATATTAAAGGACATTTGTAGCTCGAAATGATTTATATGAATCACGGTGATGTGATAAGTATTCATATATATATATATATATATATATATATATATATATATATATATATATATATATATATGAGGACCAAAAAAAAAAATCACCAAAATTTTAGAACATTTCCAAACAAAACAAAATTACATCAGGGTACTCACCAAGCACTCTCCTAATACCTTGTGGGTCCGCCTTTGCGAAGTATGACCTCCTTCAGCCGATTAGGGACCGATGAAAGATTTTGTATGACGCCTGGGCGGATCTTAGCCCAGGCCTCACGCAGTTCGGCCTCCATCTTTGGAAGGGTCGAGATGTCTATCTAAACAAAACACAACTTCCATATCTAGTATTTGGGATATATGACCACTTATCCTTGGTTTGCACTGAAAAAAAAAAGTTGAAATCATATTTACTATGAAAACAGTCTTGAAACATTTTATTTTCCATTTTCTAGTGCTATAAAAAATTTTATTATGAAAACGAGTTGAATGTTTTATTTTTCCCATAATCTATACATGTTAAGTGATAACTGTATAAATTTAAAAAAAATAAAAAAATTAAGCTCCACAGAAATTCAGAAAATAAGGCGTCCCAATGAACAGGACCTAAAAACGCAATACTAGTAAAGTTACCCCCTTCAGCCCTAAAACATTTTTTTTTCTTCTCCCAAATATTTTTTTTTATAAACTTGAGACTCACTGAGCATTTCTTATCAAGAACTTGGACTCGTTTTCATATTTCATGCCCGAAAAAAAGGATTTTTTTTTTATTTTTCTTTTTTTTTGTTTTTGGCATTAGCTGTAATTTTTGGTTTATGACTTCGAACTCATTTTTATTAGAGTATGCTTTTGTATGGATGTTTATCTATTTGCAAAAAAGGAAAACTTCATGAAAAATAGAAAAAACTAAGGAAGCTGCAGTTATTGTTTGTCTGTATGGTGTTTTTACGTTGCATGGAACCAGTGGTTATTCAGCAACGGGACCAACGGCTTTACGTGACTTCCGAACCACGTCGAGAGTGAACTTTTATCACCAGAAATACACATCCCTAACCCCTCAGTGGAATGCCCGAGAATCGAACTCGCGGCCACCGAAGTAGTAGTCCAAGACCATACCGATCACGCCACTGAGGCGCATCAAGCAGCAGTTAGTCAAAGTTAATGAAAAAAAAGTGTAACGCAGCGCAAACCTTTTCCTTAACGAGCCACGTGCTGTTTAAGGGCCATGGCCCACAAGTTCTCGATCGGATGAAGGTCAGGCGACTGACTATCCTGGCAAATCCCCGATATAACCGATTCTACAATCGTCAAACCACCCTCTTACTAACTTTGAAGTTTGAGCGGGAGCCCTGTCCTGCTGGAACACAGACGAGTTTGGGTGAATGCATCGTCTAGTCAGGACCCACTTAGACAGATCAGACGGACAGAGAACTGATTTACGCTCTCTCTGCGCAGTGACGTCAGCTGATCCCCATCTCACCTGCCTATGCCCTCTCCCTCTCTCTCCTGCCTGCTCCCTCTCCCTCCCTCTTGATTGATTTGGATAGCCTAGATTAACAGACAGCATATTTATATGTCTATAGTATATTTCTGAAAGAGGAATAAATATATAACTCTTACATTACTGTAAAGTTTATTTACACATTTTATATACAAATGATGTACATACACAAGTTAACAGTTATGTTTGCTTGTTCTTTCATATGTTTTTTACTTTCACTTCTGCAAGTCTTGTTTTTTTTCTTATTTATCCTAATATCGTTATTTAACTTTCTAATTTAAAGAACACTGATATTTTGGCAAAGAAGGCTATGTTATCATTTGGTAAATCAACTCCTGTACATTCAATTTCGGATACAATTTTTTTTAAGTCCTGTTGACTGACTCCATGCACAGTTTGAAATACTTTCCACATTGTAGTTAATTAAGAATAAAATTACTCTAAGGGAGATACAGTTCACCTTCGTTTACTTCATCTGTCCACCTCTTTTCCTTGGTCACGCATTCACTAGCTTTTTTACCTAAGTGAGGATATTTTACACAAAACTTCCTTGCAATATGCCCACCAATGCATCTAAGAGATTCTTCTTCTATAACTACATCAATTGATATACATCCATGTTCATCATCGCCAATCTCATTATCTACATCCTTTTCCAGCTCACACCCAACATCCAAGTCTTTGAAACAGTTACTAGTAATGTAAAGTTTGGCTGCTAGATCTCTTTCACAGAGAGTCTACCTTTATTATTTGTTTTCATCATGCCATCACTTGTAGATAGACAGTCATAATTATAAGAAGTTACGTTTGCCTTTTCCGATAGTAGAGCAACATCTTTTCCCTAGAGTAATCTCTTTAACCTGAATTTTACAGTAAGAGCATTAGGGTGCTCATATGGCCCGCGCATTTGTTGTGTGCACCCAAATAAATATTCCAATTATCTTGATTTTATTTTCTAGTCAAAATGTTTTGTATACTGACAGACTTACGCAGCATATTGTGCAAGCCAATTAGTGAGTGAGAAGATAAGACTACACCTTTCTGAAACATATATAGCCCTTTACACTGTGAATCTTTTACTCTCATTGTTAACACTACTTCCGCCATTCTATGCAGAACATTTATTTGGTCACATAAGTTGACACCAAATGCATTATGCGACTGTTTGTCCCCAAACTTATGAGAAGAATTCATTAGTTCAAACCACTGATCCATCATGTTGATGAACTCAGCAGTTTCCTTCCAGTACCTATTCACCAACAGCCCCTTTTCTCCAAGATATGAAATTGAACCAGAGCATGTATTTGAAAAAAGTTGGGTTGCAAATTTAACTTGCTGTCGCTGATGACCAGATACATTCAAATGCATTTCACTAAGTTAATATGCTAAACCATACTCGGTCTTCATCACTGCTAACATTTCCCTGATACAGGCATCAGATATGAAACCCAGAATCAACAAGATTATTCCTTATTAGTTCAACAAAAGCAGTAAAAGTAATGACACATTTGCATAATTACACCGTTCAAACAGTTCAACAAAACATACAAAAATTGCTGTACATTGCTATAAATACATAACAATTCCTCAAACACGACACCTCCCTCCAATAAAACCTGTAACAAAGCTTTAAGCACACAACACACACACACGCACACACTAATACATAGTAATGCATTATAGTTTAATCACCTTGAGGCATAAGGAGAGATGGAATGCATCATCCTTTAATGTTCATTGTCGCTTAGGAGTATCGATTCCAAGGAGTCTGGATTTCATGTAATCTTTGTAGTCAGTGTCAGTAAAATGCACAGAGCATACCGCTGCATTATCAGCGTTTGCGCTATCAGTGCGACAACAGCAATGAATCCATCGTAGTCTTAAGTTCTTTTGCCCTTGGAAAACGAAAGTATTGCACTTCTGATCCTGATGTCTTTCTTCTTGTATTATAGCACGCATATACTGAACAGTTGTTTGGCATATCTCCAGAATTGAAGTATGCCTAGTGGAAAAAGATTATAATGAAAAGGTGTACACACGAGGGTGACTTGGGTCAGGCTGATGAACAAGACTGCAAGTCAGTGCATGTAGAAGCTCAGCTGGCGTCATCACTCATTCCTGCTGCGTGCTCTACCTGCACACCATCTGACTTGTCTAAGTGGATCCTGGGTGTAGTAAACTTCCTTAGTGACACTCGTATTTTTTTATAATATGACAAGGTAACTCACACTACAGTATGCAAACCCAGCCCAGACCAACCATAATATATGGGGGTTGCTTAACGGTGGGGGCAAGGTGCAGAGGTCGAGTGGGTCACTATCAGTACGTGACCCGACCTGTCTTCCCTTAGAACCAGATACATAAAAGGTAGATTCATCGCTCCATAATACCTTCCTCCAATACTCATCAGTACATGATGGGTATTTCTTAGCAAAGACGAGACATTTCAGCTTCTGTCGCTGGGTTGAAAGAGGTTTCTTGCGGGCAGCAACCCTTTTGTAACCCAGCTGCTTCTGTAAAATGTGACGAACAGTCCTGGTTGATGCTTCTCCCAAAGCTTGGGGGTTTTGTTCTTGCAACTCCTTCCAGGTGAGGCTAGGAATTCTGTGTCAAATGGGGCAGGTATTATCATACACCTTCGGCTCCCTTAACGGGCTACGGCAAGGGGGCATTCTCTCTCTCCATACTTGTTTAACCCTTAAACGCCGACTGGACGTATTTTACGTTGACATTTTTTGTCTCTCGGGTGCCGACTGGACGTATTTTACGTCGACATACAAAATTTTTTGTTTTTTTAAAAATTTGCGGAAAAATCTTTTAGGCCTACCAGCCAAAAACTCTTGAATCACGCGCCTTGGGGGATGCTGGGAGTTCACGGATCAAGGTGTTGTTTTGTTTACAATCGTTACGCAGGCGCGCAAGCGCGAATTTCTTTCTTGCCGCTAAAAAGATCTGTGACAAATCTTGGAAATTATTTCGTCACTTTGACATAATTTTGTACCATTTTAAATTAGCCGTTACATGGAGTATTATATATGAAAATGTTCGCATTTTTATGAAGAATACAACAAAAAAGACTCATGATTGTAGCTTTTATCAGTTTTGATATATTTTACATATAAATAACGATAAGTGCCCAAAATTCAACCTTTGGTCAACTTTGACTCTATCGAAATGGTCGAAAACGCGATTGTAAGCTAAAACTCTAATATTTTAGTAATATTCAATCATTTAACTTAATTTTGCAATAACTAATTGGAAGTCTCTAGCACAATATTTCGATTTATGGTGAATTTATGAAAAAAAACTTTTTCCTACTAGTCGCGCGGTAACTCTTCCGAAAAAATCATGCATGCGATTGTGGTAATGTTTGCACCATTTTAAATTAGCCGTTACATAAAGTTTTATATATGAAAATGTGCGCAATTTCATGCACAATACAAATAAAAACAACCCATGTTGTAGCTTTTATCAATTTTGAAATATTTCATATTAAAAATGATAAGTGACAGATTTCAACTTCGGTCAACTTTGACTCTACCGAAATGGTCGAAAAACGCAATGTAAGCTAAACCGCTTATATTCTAGTAATATTCAAGCATTTACCTTCAGTTTGCAACAAATTGGAAGTCTCTAGCACAATATTTCGATTTATGGTGAATTTATGAAAAAAATAACATTTTCTTTACGTCCGCGCAGTAACTCTTCCGAAAAAATCATACGTGCGATTGTGGTAATGTTTGCACCATTTTAAATTAGCCGTTACATAAAGTTTTATATATGAAAATGTGCGCAATTTCATGTAGAATACAACAAAAAAATAATTGAAGGTTGTAGCTTTTCTAATTTTTGAAATATTTGCATATAAATCACGATAAATAGAAAAAAAACCACGTTCGGTCAACTTTGACTCTACCGAAATGGTCGAAAAACGCAATTGTAAGCTAAAACTCTTACAGTCTAGTAATATTCAGTCATTTATCTTCATCGTTGAAACAAAATTCGAGTCTCTACCACAATATTTAGATTTATGGTGAATTTAAAAAAAAAATCTTTCCTTCCCTCAGCACGCGGATTCTCCGCCACAAATCTCCGAAATGCGTTACGTTCCATTCTCGGAATATTTGCTCCGTTTCATATTAGGCATTTCATAGAGTTTTATATATGAAAATGTGCGCAATTTCATGTAGAATAAAACGAAAAATATTTGAAGGTTGTAGCTTTTGTTATTTCCGAAATAATTGCATATAAAAAAATATATATATAAAAAATTCGACATTCGGTCAACTTTACCTAGTCAG
>NC_087200.1:66290925-66305925 GCF_015104395.2 Macrobrachium nipponense
GGGGTGGGGAATTGGGGAATATTATAAGTCATCCAGAATCACATAAATGTATAATTATTTTACTCCTGTCAAGGATCGTAAGTTTTTTAAAATTCTACAAAAAAATTTACCCAGGCGATCTTGGCCACTTAGTGCAAGCAAACGAATCTTGTATTGTGATGTAACTGTCGTATTTATTTATTCCATTATAGTAGTTAAAGAATGAAACCCTTATCCTCAGGTAAAGCACAATCTGCGGAATATATATATAAAAAGCCACGCCCAAACAAAAAAAAATACTTTTATTCTCTCTCTCTCTCTCTCTCTCTCGTCTCTCTCTCTCGTCTCCCTCTCTCTCTCTCCTCTCTCTCTCTAATATCTGAATACCGTTTGCAAGGACAGATGTGGTCCTGAAAGGTAAGCACTAGACCAACTTCGCATTTTATCTTAGTGATCTGTATTCAAGAAGAATGTTCTGTAGTGCGGCTCCACATCTCAAAATATACATCGTTACATGAACGCTCGTGTATACTACTGCGAGACTGAATAGAATGGGAAATAAAACTGAAATTGTTGTCTAAACTGGGAAGAGAGGTTGACCATGACTACGTCTATTTAGTAAGCCGTGCTTTACCCGGTACTGTGTGTTTTCATTTATATTACTTTCGTAAACTCTGTAATATCGTCTGATATAGACTCAGATACTTTTATTTAATATCATTAGGTGTCATTATCGAAGGCAAGTAGGATAAAAGATGCATGGGGGAAGTGGAGAAAAATAGCTAGTAGTATGTGATAAGAAAATGCCAGTCAAGGTAAAAGTCAAGCTATATACTGTAATAAGACCAGCGTTAATGTATGGAGCAGAAACATGGGCTCTAAGAAGAAAAGAGGAAGGAAAGATTCAGAGAACAGAGATGAGAATGGCTGAGTAGATTATGGGAGTATTGCTGTTTGAGAGATTGGAAAATAATGAAATAAGACGAAAGGAAGGCTTAGTAAAGATTACAGAAGTGATAAGAGAGTCACGATTGAGATGGTATGGCAGTGGCGGATCTAAAAATCTCTCAGTGTATATATATATATATATATATGTATACATACACACACACATATATAGTATAGTATATATCTATATATATATGTATATATATACTAGATACGTACATATATAATATATATATATATATGTATACATATATATATGTATTATAATAGGTGTTATACATTATATATATATATATATATATACATATTTACATATATTATATACAATATTTAATATATATATATATAATATATGTATATATATACATACATACATATATAATATATATATATATATAGTATATATATACTATATATATATATAATATATAATATATATATATATATAAATGTATGTATATATATACATACATATATATCCTATACATGTATGTATGTATATATATACATACATACATATATATTATATATATAGTATATATATATATACATACATACATATAGATATATATATATATATATATATATATATATATATATATATATATATATATATATTATATATATACATACATACATATATATATATATATATATATATATATTTATATATATTTATTATATCTATATATATATATATATTACGTTTTTTGATCGCGACGTTTCCAGTATTATTAAAATCTAGTTATTTGCTAGAAGAGCAAGCCATACCCTCACCTTTAAAGCATTGGGGAGATTGGCATGTGTAGTCTGGGGGGGAAATAATCCGTTAACGACTAGACCTAGCGTATAGGGTAAGAAGGGCAGGTCGCAGGGGTTATATAGGCTTCTTGGTGGGGTTTAGGTACTCCTAGCTTTAGACCACTTTTCCCACAAATCTGTTAGCTGTGTTTTTGCATCTTTCCAGACAATGCTGTAAGCAGTGTGTGATCCAGGCCACTTGGAAATGCCCTGATTCGGCCTCAGTCTATGCCAGCTTCTGTTATTGGGCAGATGTGCTCACCTCTGACTTGAAGTCAGCCCCTTTGTTTCGTCGTCGCTGGTTGGAGCCCTCCTCAGACATCACGATACTTGTGCAAGCCCCTAAGGACTACAGTTACGTCTCGAAAGTGCAAAATCCAACCAGTCCTATTCCTTCTAGACGAATCTTGCTATTTCCATTTTCAAATTTCCCTTTTATAATTCCTCTACTGAACATCTTTGTGATTAAAGATAAACACCCTCCATAGTGATTAGCTGAGATATTATGCAAGAAGTCTTTAGTTTATGTTGTGTGTAATTTGGGAATTCCTTTCCAGATTGCTGGGTCCAAGCACCATCTCCTCGCAAGCGCTTGTGTTACCTGAATTCATAAATTTGGAAACCTGCATTGCAGTAGATGTTGATTTCGGCCAGTTTTTCCACTTTGTGAAAGAATAGTGTTCCAGACAGTACATGGCCTCCCCTAAATGGCATACCTGCCTTGCCTTTATCTCAGGCCATTCAATATTGCTTGTAAATAAATGTAAATGAGATTAATCCGCTGAGTTTTCAATGGCGACCTTGCATTTCCTTTAAGAATTATCTAAGGTAAGTCATAAGCGCTCCATTTCCCCATATTTCCTCTTTTTTTACCCTTATGTTTTGGACAAAGGCCATCTCAAACGTCCAGGGACACGTGGCGGGCCTCGCCTGCCTGTCCTGGGACACATTACGGGACACGCCCACCTGTCCCGTGACACTTGGCAGGCCTCGCCCGCTTGTCCTGGAAAACGTAGCGGGCCTCGCCTGCCTGTTCCGGGACACTTGGCACGCCATGCCTGCCCGTCCCGGGACGTGTGGCGTGCCCCGCTCGCCTGTCCCAGAATGCGTGACTGGCCCCGCCCGCCTGTCCCGGGACTGGCCTCGTGGCGGGCCCCGCCAGCCCGTCCTGGGAAGCGTGGCAGGCCCCGCCCGCCTGTCCTGGGATGCGAGGCGGGCCTCACCTGCCCGTCAGGGGACATGTGGCAGGCCTCGCCCACCCCTCCCGGGACACTTGGAGGGCCACGCCTGCCTGTCCCGGGACTTGTGGTGGGCCCTGCCCGCCCGTCCCTGGACGCGTGGCGGGCCCTGCCCACCCGTCCCGTGACACGTGGCAGGCCTAACCCGCCCGTCCTGGGACACATAGCGGGGCTCGCCCGCCCGTCCCGGGACACATGGCTGCCCACGCTCGCACTTCCTTGGATGCGTGGCTGACCCCGCCCGCCTGTCCCCGGACGCATGGAGGCCCTGCCCGCTTGTCCCGTGACACGTGGCAGGCCTCACCTGCCCGTCCCCGGACGCGTGGCAGACCCTGCACGTCTGTCCCGCGACACGTGGTGTCTAGGCCACAAGCAAGGCGGGCCCCGCCCGCCCATCCCGGGATGTGTGGCTAGCCCCGCCGCCAGTCCCAGGACGCGTGGCGGGCCCTGCCCGCCTGTACTGGGACACTTGGAGGGCCACGCCTGCCCGTCCCGGGACTCATGGCAGGCCTCACCCGCCTGTCCCGGGACACGTAGCAGGCCTTGCCCGCCCGTTTCAGAGCACGTGGCTGGCCTTGCCCACCTGTCCTGTAACCCGCGGCGGGCCCCACCCGCCCGTCCCAGGACGCGTGGTGGGCCTCGCCCGCCTGTCCTATCATAGACTACACCTTTGCTTAGTCTTAGAACCAGAATATGCCACTGACTACTTCCAATTCTCCTGGTTCTTCTCTGGATCCTTTTCAGTTCTGAGGTTCTCTGAATCCCTTTCAGTTCTCCAGTTGCTTCTCTGAATCCTTTCAGTTCTCCTTGGGCTTCTCTGAATCCTTTCAGTTCTCCTGGGGCTTCTCTGAATCCTTTCAGTTCTCCTGGGGCTTCTCTGAATCCTTTCAGTTCTCCTGGGGCTTCTCTGAATCCTATGCTTCTTCTCCTGGCAATCCACCAATCCTGTCATTTTCCTCACACTTTTTTCAATCCTCCCATCTTCCTTTCCCTTTCAGGAATAAATAAAACTCTTAAGAAAAACATTTTAGCATATTTATTTCCCTGCAACTTCAACTTCCTTCAAGGATCAACAAAGCAAGCTTATTACAAATAAACACTAAACTTTCCATACAACAAACATTGTCCTCAGATTTTCACATCTTATCTGTCTTTGTAAGGCCAGCGCCATTCCTTGTTAGAAATCAGAAAGGATTGATATTTGTGTCCGACTGTGGGGAATAGCAGTTCGGTCGTTAGCTTCACTCGGAGCTTTATCTATTTTTCTTAATAAATTAAAAGTAAATAACTTAATGCTACTTAGTATAGTAACTATTAGCGTTAATAATAAGTAAAATGAATAATAAAATTAAACTTATGAATTAAATTACTTAAACTAGTAATTGCCCAATAGGCCTTAAGTTCACGCGTGCGTAATATGTACCTGTCAAAGGTAAGAAGTAAATTACCTCGGAGGTTACCACAGCCACGGCGAACAGTTACAGTAAGAGTTTCTCATTAGCAAGGCCGGCATCTACATTGTAATAGGAAATTAACCCAGAACAAAAAACTGAACGTTCTAACTCCAAGACAACGACAATTTTGGGAATACGTCAACGTCAAACATTGTGATAAGTGCTTTACATTATTATGTATTTCTTTGGCCATGTCTAGGGAAAAAGGTAATGTACGGCAATGTCACAAAGTTTTATTAGTGGATCTACTCTTTAATGTAAGTTGTTTTGGTTGTTGAATAATTGTTTTGTTTATTAAATATAAGTAAGATTGAAATTAAAATAAATTCCAATATAATTCCAAAATTGTCATGTATTCCATATAATATTTTGGAGGTAAATATGTGTTTATCGTTCTGTGAAGTAAGTGATTTTTTTAGAAACGGCTAACTGGCTAACTGTCGCTCGGTATTTCGAATGGTAACCAATATGGAACTCAAGTGCGACGTAATTAGTAACTTATATTATGTATTATAATCTATTCCATGTTCATATATAATGTACTCGGTAACCCGTAAGCATCGATAACTTTAGGTGGGGTGTATCTTTTAAATATTTGCAGGCTATTGATACTAAACCTAATGAGTATAATTAGTTAATCATGTCTGATAAAGAGGAAGAGTTTGTTAACCCTATGAATATTATATCATCCTTGAGGAGGATGCGGGGAATACACAAACGGAAGGTAACTATTTACTTAAAGAAGCTAACGGAGCTTCATGGTGATAATCGATTAACTTCTTCCTTTTGTAAGACTCAAATAACTGAAATCGAAAAAGAGATCGAGCTGGTTAAACACTTTGATGAAAAAATTAATAATGTTTTGGAGACACATGAAATAATGATCAGTAATGAACAATTTTATAATGAGGAGTTAGATAGTCAGGCAGAATATAGCATTCAGGTTAGTATAGAGCTCGACCAATATGAACAATACATAAGTGTGTTAAGTGGGGCTTCTAGCAACTTATCTGCCGATAAAGTAAAGTTTTAGAAATGATGTCTAGAATGAATATGTCTGATGGGAAACCCCCTCCTTAGAATGTGGAATCTTTAGTGGAGAGGAGGAAAGATAAAATATGATTTCAATTCATTTCTTAATCAATTTAATAATGTCATTGGGGGGTCCAGTAAAAATCTGTCCGATTCTGCCAACAAATATATTTACATGGGTACCTTAGGGGCTATGCCTTGAAGGTAGTTAAGCATTTGATTATTTCTGACCGTAACTACCACTTGGCAATTGAAATGTTAAAAGAAGAATTCCTTGACGTAGATTATATTGTTGACGAGACTTTTAAGAACATTTTGAGTGCTGCACCAAGTGCTGAATATGATCAAGAATTCTCGTCGGTGAAAGTTTACCTCAACGAAATCAAATACCTATCTGCATGAATTGAAAGCACATAATATTGATTTATTGGAAGTGGGGTCCTCTGGGCATAAAATTTGTGAGTCAATATAGTATTTAATAAACTCCCCATACCAGTAAAGAGAGAGTAGGTTCACAAATTAAATACCAATTATCCTAATATACTGACATTCTTTCTAATTATAATGAAATTATCAAAACTTTATCTAAAACTGTTTCCAATAGAAAAAAGACCCTCACTAAAACCTCTAGTAAACCCAGTCCTAGCAGTTCATTTAAACCTAAAGAAAATAAGGTAGGTGTAAGTACGATTCAAAATTCTAAATTTGCAAATAAAGTAACTAAGTTAATTTGTAAATTGTGTGCAGCTGAAGGCCATACTTTGGGAAAATGTGTTAACTTTAATAATTATAATGATAAATTGGCCAGACTGAGGGAACTTTCACTATGCACTAGATGCGCTGGTTCAGGGCACGAAGACAATGTATGTTACGGGAAACTAAATAAGTTAAGGTTTGAATGTCTGTTGTGTAGAAAGAGGGAACACATAACTCCATTGTGCCCTTCTTGAAAAATAAAGCCGAACTAACTACTAAAACTAACGTAAGCTTATGTTTTGCTCAAAGAAGTTTTGATGCGTCTCACATTTTACTCACTATGACTTTGTATTTAAGAAATGGAAAAACAAAAGGCTAGGAAAGTCAGATGTTTGTTTGACACTGGCAGTCAGCGGTCATATATTTCCGAATCTGCAGCTAAAGATCTTTGTCAGGATGTAGAGGCGTTGTATGCTTTGGAATGTGATGTAAGCACATATATAGGGCAAGAAACTAAGGCTTCAAGCAAATGTCTGGAATAAATATAAACATAAGTTAATATTCATACCTTATTAGTTGAAAAATCGCTCAATATAAACTTTGAAGTGCCCGGCATGATCAAATAATAAAGAAATTTAAAGAAAATAATATGTACTTTATAGGATGAGACTTTTTGTGACCACAGAAACCATGAAAGTATGAAGGTTGACATGTTGTTAGGAATAGATATCATTTAGTTTTTACCTTCGGTAACTTGGGACTAAAAGTTGGGTGGAGCTTGTTTAGTCGTAAAAATAATAGAGTAGCTCCTGTAGGTAATGTTGGGGGGGGGGGGGTTTCAACTTTTTGGATGAGGCAGAAAGTAGAGCTGTTATGGACTCCAGGTTAATAAGAAAACACTGAATGTTAAAACAAAAAGCGTGGTAAATTAGTAATGGATCCTCTAAAATCTTATTTCAATCCATTAGAGCATATATTTAGAAGACAGTGAGGTAGACCATGGACTCAAACACCTTTTTAGTCTTGAATCCTTGGGAATAAAAAAGTGTGAAAAAGAATTGGTCTCCTTTGATAAAGAACAAATTGACAGATTTAGAGGGGAGGGGATCTCTTTTGATAATGGATTCTATCATGTAGAATTGCCCTGGTATACTGATAAAATTGACAGCGTCCCATCTAATCATTTTGTTTCACTTAAGGTATTAGACAGAACAGTAGAGTATCTTGGTAAAAAGGGTCTCATTGACAATACTAGGAAGTTTTTGATAAACAACTCGAGGATGGTATAATCGCGGAAATTAAAGTAAGTCCTTCTGACTATCATAAGTATATATGGATTCCCCATAGACCAGTTATAAAATTAGAAGAGCAAGTTACCACAAAAATCAGGCCAGTATTTAACTGTTCTTTAAAAACTAACAGGGAATTGCCTTCACTTAATGAAGCAGCTTATCCTGGGATAGATTTAATGGGCTCAATACTGAAATTGCTCTTTTACTTTAGAACTAATAAATATGTAATGTTGAGCGACGTCAAACAAGCTTTTTTGATGATTAAATTAAAAAATGAAGTGGACAAAAATAGATTTTGTTTTCTTTTAAAGGGGAAAGGGGGAAATAAATAAATTAGTAATCTTATCGCTACAAACAATAGTTTTTGGTACACTTCCACCTTTATATTAAATTTTGTTATGAAACATCATGCAGAAAGTTATCCTGATAATAAGTGTAAAGAAATATTAACTAATAACTTTTATGTAGACAATCTTCTTGTAACTGGTAACAACATTGATGAAATGAAAAATTTGTATAAGCAAGCTAATGATAGGATGGAACAAGGGGGCTTTATCTTTAGGTCTTGGAATTCCAATTGTGTAGAGTTGAGAGAAGAAATGGCATCTGATAATAGACTTGTTGAACATTCTTGCGAAGAGGATAAAGTATTGGGTTATAGATTCAACGTAAATAATGATTCTTTTAGTCTTGCGCCTTGTAAAATAGACCCAGAAGCAGACACAAAAAGAAAAGTATTGTCACAGACTTCTGAAATATTTGATCCTTTGAATATAGTCCTTCCTGTAACAATAAGAGGCAAAATTTTAATGAGAAAAATATGGAAATTAGATGTTGGTTGGGATCAAAATTTACCTAAAGACATTTGTGGGGAAATGAAAATTATTAGTAGAGATTTTGAAATGTTATCTGAACTTAAATTTCCTAGAGAGTCCCTTAATGACTAGACTCGTATGGTCTTCACATTTTTTGTGATAGCTCTGTTGAGGCCTATGGGTTTGTGGCCTATGCGGTTAATCAAAAATGATAAAAGTTCTTATTTGTTCTCCAAATCTAAATTGGCTCCACTGAATAAGAGAATGAACATAGTGTCCCCACTTTGGAACTAATGGGAGTAATTCTAGCTTTTAAATGTTTACCTTCTTTACTATAAGCCTACAAGAATTAAATTTTCAATTCATTAATATTTGTGTTGATGCTCAAGTGGTTTTAAATTGGCTATTGACCAGAGAACTAAAATAAATCTAAATTTGTTAGAAATAGAGTACTTGAGGCAGATGGTCTTAAAGTTGAAATATCTAAGCTATTTAAACTACCTGTCTTATATCACTATGTAAATACAGAAGAAAATCCTGCTGACATGATCACCAGAGGTTTATCCTATACTAAATATTTAAGTAAATCAACTTATTGGCTAGAAGGTCCAGAATGGTTGAGTAATGATTATTGAGTATATCGCCTTACTATAAGCATCAAATAAGTACAGTATGCACTATGCAAATAAATAAAGTAAACGCTGGTATTCTCAATATAAATAAAATATCAAATTATGAACAATTGTTAAGAATTACCAGTTACTTGTTCAAATTTTGTAGTAGATTAAAGGGTGGTGATCCTAAAAAAGAAGGCCTTAGAGTATTGGGGTGAAAATTGCACAGAAAGAATACTTTACAGTAGAATTAGATTTTTTACAAAGCTGTGCCAATATTACTAATAATATACCTCCTCTAGTGTCCAATTTAAATTTATTTTTAGATTCAAAGGGTATAATTAGGTCTAGGGGAAGAATATCTAAGTGTTGTACTTTTACTTTGATGTTCATAACCCAGTATTGCTTCCTAAAAGAGCATGGTTCACCTCATTGTTAATAAAGCATTGTCATTTGAAGGTACAGCATTTAGGAATAGGCACTACATTAAACTACCTTAGGGAACAAGGATTTTGGATTCCCAAGTGTAGGTCAGCAGTAAAGACTGAGCTGAGTAGTTGTAATATATGTAGGAAATATAATACCTTAGCTTACAGATACCCGCGAAGTTTTTACAGATGTGCCTAAACACTACATGAATTTAGTCAAGCCTTTTCAGCATGTAGGTATTGATTTCACGGACACCTTTGGGTTAGGGATGAGTTGAGTGGTAAGACCACAAAAATGTTCATATTAGTTTTCACTTGTCTTAACGTGCGCGCTGTGCACTTTGAATTGTTACCAGACATGTCCACTAAAAATTTTGTTCTCGCTTTCCAAAGATTTAGTAATATGTACACAATACCACAATACCTGTACAGTGACAACGCTAAGTCTTTTCTCAAGGGTGGAAGTAATCCTTGAAAGGTCTTTGTTAGTCGCAGGAATTTCAATCTGAATTTAAGTAAATGTAATATCAAACACATTAAAATTCCTTTATATTCAGCATGGGTTGGTTCTGCTTGGGAGAGATTGATTAGAGTGTTAAAGAATTGTCTTTATAAAGTAATAGGAAGGTCTAAATTAACTTACTTTGAATTATTAATACCTTTCTAATATTCAATTAGCGATAAATTCCAGGCCTTTAACATATAGATCAAGCTCAGAAAATTTAGAGTTTATAACTCCAAATTCCTTTATCAAATTGCATGGTAATTCATCCCTCATTTTGAGAAAGATGATAGTGATGTTTGGTTGGACGATTCTAGTCAGCCTTCTTTAGAAAGAACTGTAAAAATACAAGAAGAAATTATTGAAAATTTTAAGAAATTGTGGTATGAAAATTATCTCTTAAGCCTGAGAGAACATAGTAGAAATTTGTACCAAAGTAAGTGGGAAAATAGAATTAAAGTTGGTGACATTGTCCTAATTAAAGCAATTAATAAGCCCAGACCATTTTGGATGATGGGTAAGGTATTAGAATTAATATTAGGATTTGACAATAATATTAGGTCAGTGAAACTAAAGGAAGCTAATGGGGCTATAGAATATCATTCTATTTGTAATCTTTATATATGGAACTGTCAGTGGCACATGCTATAAGAGAAAGGCAAACCAGAGACAATTCAATGGAAATTGAGGTAGAAACAGGCAGTATAAATAACCTGAATCTATTCACGTTGAACAAGGCGAAAGGTCTGTAAGACCCAAGAGAAAGGCTACCGAAAGATGAAATTTGAAAGAATGCTAAGGGAAAAATTTAGATAATTTGTAAATACTGCTTTCAGTATAGTATTTACTGTAATTACTAATAATAAAGTTTTTATTTTGACTAAAATGCTACAACACTCGAAACTTTTTCAGTGTGAGGATATACTTTATTAAATGCTTTATTCTTTAACTTTAAACAAGGATTAAGGGCATTGCAAATAATTACATTTTAGGTAATAAATAAATAAACTAAATACGTAAACAAAAAGTAAAATTAGAGATAGCCCTATAGTAAACTAAGCTAAGTTAAAATTGGTGTAAATATTTAAATAAATGCTACACTTAAAATAAAGTGAAGACTAAAGTTAAAATGCTACCACTTTTAGTAACGTTGAGGATGATACTAAAGTAACTTAGCCATACTTTTTTTTTTTATTTAGCGTTGTTGGAAATAATTGTTTAACACAGTAGCCAGATTTAAGGTGGCCTTAATAAATAATGTATGGTTAATGAAGATATTCATTGCAATTCTATAATCGCAATCCTTTGTGGGGAGTGTGTTAGAAATCAGAATAGGATTGATATTTGTGTCCGACTGTGGGGAATAGCCGTTCTCGGTCGTTAGCTTCCACTCGGAGCTTTATCTAGTTTTTCTTAATAAATTAAAAGTAAATAACTTAATGCTACTTAGTATAGTAACTATTAAACGTTAATAAGTAAAATGAATAAAATAAAATTAAACTTATGGATTAAATTACTTAACTAGTAATTGCCCAATAGGCCTTAAGTTCGCGTGCGTGAAGAAATATATCTGTCAAAGGTAAGAAGTAAATTACCTCGGAGGTTACCACAGCCACGGCGAACAGTTACAGTAAGAGTTTCTCATTAGCAAGACCGGCATCTACATTGTAATAGGAAATTAACCCAGAACAAAACTGAACGTTCTAACTCAAGACAACGACAATTTTTGGAATACGTCAACGTCAACATTTGTGATAAGTGCTTACATTATTATGTATCTTTGGCCATGTCTAGGGAAAAAGGTAATGTACGGCAATGTCACAAAGTTTTATTAGTGGATCTACTCTTTAATGTAAGTTGTTTTGGTTGTTGAATAATTGTTTTGTTTATTAAATATAAGTAAGATTGAAATTAAAATAAATTCCAATATCCTTGAAGATCGCCCCATTCCTTGGAGATCGCTCCATTCCTTAAAGATGAACAGCTGCTCCTTCAGTTTCCAGTTGTCTTTCTCCAGGGGTCTGTTTTTCCCCCTGCAGGTCCTTCAGGTTGTAAACTAATTTCTCCTTCGCTCCTCGCAGCTGTCCAACCTCATCTTCCAGCTTTTCATTCCGTTCGCCCTGGACACCGGTTTCCCTCTCCAGCCACGATTTTCTTTCTCTTGAAGGGAAGTCAGCTCCTTCCTCTTGAGTTTCGCAGCCTGAACTTCACACAGGAGTCCACACTTTTCCTTCCTGAGGTCTTCCACTTCGTTCTGCAGGCGCTCGAACCTGACCTCGACGTCTTTCCTGCCGGATTCACGCTTTTCGGTCGTATCCTCTTGTTCCTGGTTGAGCCTAGCCGCTTCTTCGCTTTTTAACTGTGGGTCTTTCTCCTTCTGTTGTACGAGTTCCTCTTGCCTCTCAACCTGGCTGTTTGCCTCTGCCAACCGCACTGTTTGTTCCCTTATCCTCTCACATAGGGCATCGTTTCTCTCCCCAATTTCCTTTGTCCATCAGCTGCTGATTTTCATCTGTGATCTTGAGGATCTTGTCTTCCAGCTGCCGACTTTCCCGCTTTTCTCGGTCGTTCTCCCTCTTCAGGAACAACGTGTCAGCTTCGAGCGAGTAGGCCCTTTCTTGCAGGCCTGCTGTTGCAACTTGCAACACCTCCTAAGTGATCTCTGTTGCAGCTGAAGAATTATCCTGTCCAGTTCACCTGTGCTCTCTCTGGCACCGGATGGTGTCTTTCCAAGCCGCAATTCTCTCCTTCAGTTCCTTCTCCTTGGTTTGTTCAACTCCATCAACAGTAGTCAGGAAGAACCTCACCAGATATTTCGAGCAATATCTGGACATAACCAGTTCACATACTCTCCTCTCATTCTCTCTCGATTTTTCGTTGGTTTTATATGTTCCACGAGAGATATTTCGATTTATCAAAATATAGCAGGAAATATTCTGATCATTTTTTTAACTCTGCCTTGTCTCTTGGTGTTTTAAATAGCTGAAATCTCTCTCTCACTCTCAGGGATTTTTCGCAGTACGTATCTTCTTTGTTTCTCTCTCTCTCTCTCTCTAACATCACATATTATGAAAGTGTATGAAAGGGTAATGAAGAAAAACAAATATTATGAAAACATTTAATAAAAATAATTTGTTTAATATAGGACAACACGGTTTCGTACCCGGAAAAAGTACACAAACCCAACTGTTAGTCCACCGTGAGAACATATTCAAAAATATGAAAAGCGGAAATGAAACAGATGTGGTTTATCTAGACTTTGCAAAAGCTTTTGACAAAGTAGACCATAATATATTAGCAAAGAAAATTAGAAAACACAATATCGTAGATAAAGTAGGAAGATGGTTAAAAGAATTTTTACACAACAGAAAACAGATAGTTATTGCAAACGATGAGAAATCGGATGAAACCAAGGTAATATCCGGTGTGCCACAAGGTACGGTGCTAGCTGCATATTGTTTGTTATTATGATTGAAGACATAGACAGTAATGTTAAGGATTCGGTAGTGAGTAGTTTCGCTGATGACACAAGAATAAGTAGAGATATTACTTGTGATGAAGATAGGAACGCTCTACAAGAGACCTTAACAAAGTATATGATTGGGCAGAGGTAAATAGGATGTATTTAACTCTGATAAATTTGAATCAATAAATTATGGAGACAGAGAAGGAAAGCTATATGCATATAGGGGACCTAATAATGAGACAATCACAAATAAGGAAGCAGTTAAAGACCTTGGTGATGATGATGAAATAGGAACATGTTATGCAATGATCAAATAGCCATTCTGTTGGCAAAATGTAAAGCAAAATGGGAATGTTGTTACGGCACTTCAAAACAAGAAAAGCTGAACACATGATTATGCTTTATAAAACATATGTTCGTAGTCCACTTGAATATTGCAGTATGATATGGTACCCACACTATCAAAAGGATATTGCACAAATAGAGATGTACAAAGGTCCTTTACAGCTAGAATAGAAGAAGTTAAGGACCTAGACTACTGGAAAGACTACAATCCTTAAAATTATTATAGTCTAGAAAGGGAGAAGAGAACGCTACATGATAATTCAGGCATGGAAAACAGATAGAAGGAATAACAGAAAATATCATGGAACTAAAAATATCAGAAAGAGCAAGCAGAGGTAGATTAATAGTGCCCAAAACTATACCAGGAAAATAAGGAAAGCACACAGAACATTAATCCACTACGCACCAGCATCGATAATGCAGCGTCTATTCAATGCGTTGCCAGCTCATCTGAGGAATATATCAGGAGTGAGCGTAGATGTGTTTAAGAATAAGCTCGACAAATATCTAAACTGCATCCCAGACCATCCAAGATTGGAAGATGCAAAATATACCGGAAGATGTACTAGCAACTCTCTGGTAGACATTAGAGGCGCCTCACACTGAGGGACCTGGGGCGCAAACCCGAACGAACTGTAAGGTCAGTAAGGTAAGTCTCTCTCTCTCTCTCTCTCTCTCTCTCCAAGCAGGATTTTTTAAAAATTTTGTCTGTTATAATAAATTTGGGGATTTTCCTTATTTATCTTTTTGTCTATAAGAAAAACAATACTACCTACAGGCGGGCAATTGCAACTTAGGGGAAAAATAGCCATTTTTCTAAGGCAAGTTTCATTTTTATTGAATTTTACAGGATAACTAATGAAAAGATACAATTCTAAACGAATTAGCCGAAACATCAAGAGAAATATATATAATATATATATATATATATATATCTAATATATATTAAATATACATATATTATCTGTATTATTAAATCCGAGTCTTTATGTTATCATATCTGTATCTCTATAAGTTATATATATATGTATATATTCTATGTATCTATATATGTATTCTAATAGTGGTATATATCTCTGTATATATATATATGTATATTCTATATGTATAGATATTATAATGTGTATAATTATCTATATGGATATATACCTATATCTATCTTATCTTGTTATATAATATTATGTATCTTGTATAATAAATATGTGTTTCATATCTATATATGTATATATATCTCTCTCTCTGTCTATATATGTATATATATATGTCTATTATATATTGTTTCTATAATATGTATAATATTATGTATGTTATTGTATATTATATGTATATATATCCGTCTCAGCTATGTATGTATATATATATGTATGTATATCTATATACTGGTATATTA
>NC_087200.1:66310925-66356991 GCF_015104395.2 Macrobrachium nipponense
AGTGGCAACTCTTACCTTTTAGTAGCGGCCGGCCTCTCTCTGCAAGCAACATCAAACTAGGCTAATGAGTTCATGTAAATACAAAAAATATGCTATTCATTTCCCAAACCAGGTGAACATAAAATGGAACAAAGTGATTAAAAAAGTCATTTAAAAAAATAAGTCTGACCCACAAAAGAACTGTAAATTATCATTCCACTCTCCTGAATTAGTCTAAGTAACCACCCAAGCTCTCAAATTGTCAACTACTACATTTCGATAGTCAAGACTTAGAGAATCCCGTCTCTAGAATAATAACATGGTAATCCATCTTTTTTGATGGGTCTGTACCAAGCACATGATGTCCTCTGAACTGTCTCCCTCCTTATCTCAAAAGAATGTGTGCTTTCTCTTAAGTGTCTCGAGCGGTTGGAACCATCATTGCAAGCACTAACGGATGCATACATTCGCCACACCGTAAGATCCTCATAGCGGCAGATTGAGCGAGCATCGGCTCCACAAAGCACACTCATCAAATTCCTTCGTTTCAAAGAAGGCTATCCTAGGTGCTCTCTGTCTCCAAGCCAGAAAAGCTGATACCACGAAATTCACTAACACATTAGTTTCTTCTTTTAATATATATATATATATATATATATATATATATATATATATATATATATATATATATATACATACATATATATATATATATATATATATATATATATATATATATATATCTACCATGAAATCAGTGTCTACTGCAGCACCTGGTCTGGTGGTCGACCAATGGAATTTAGGAAAAACCCTTTGGGCTTGATTTAGTAACTAATTATGCAACCCGGGGTGAATCCTCTTCTACAGCTATCAAAGGAATCACAAGATCAGTAATGATTATGATTCGAGATAACGTAAATGAATTGAAGACAACTACTGATATATGGAAGGTAAACAAACTCCCACGAGCTCTCTCTCTCTACACACACACACACACACACGCACACTGAAAGATAGAACTGCAATTGAAAGTAATCACGACTGCAACATATAAGTTATCAAAGACTCTTAATTCATAGATTATCGTCAATATTTAGTTTTCCGGAATGATATCAAAACGTTACAGAGGTTATTGTAAGGTTAATTGGCTTTGAAGAGGTTATAAAGACAAATGGCGTTAGTAAATTGGCCCACCCCAATAAGTCTCATCGTGAGAGATAAGGGTTAGACATAACTGATTCTGAAGACCAGAGACGTCAAACTGCTATGGCTCCTAGTGTCTGGAAATGAATTAAAATTCTGTCCACTGAATACAACGGCTGCCTTGGAAAATAGTTCAAGCTTGCAAACAGCGTATGAAAACTGGCATCTATCCGTAAGGTACCTAACTATGAATATCATCAAAATATAAAAAAAGAAGAAAACGTCGGCATTTAGTTTGAACTTTAAATGATCCAGGATCTGGGTCGGAATGTTCGGCAAACTCTTAAGGTGCAATGAATAAATCTCCTTATTGCACATTAAGAATCTGCTATAAGTAAATAAACAAGATTTTGTCATGATTCTATTAATGGCAGTCACCCATTTGTAGGCTAAAATTTTAACAGTTCACTCGAACGGAAAGAACATCATCATCTTTCTCAGTTCTTGTTTTGTATTACCACTGTATATAACCTTTATATATTGCTGAGATCCCGTGCGTTGTATTTTGATATTGCATAAACTTCGAGTGCCTGTTAACTGCGAGAGAGAGATTGGGGAATCACTTTTGTGATCATATTTCATTGTCAAGTATCAGGAAAACAGTTAAATATATCACCTACTAGCAGTTCACCCTTTGTTTTGTTCTATGATAAATACGGATAAATACTATAAATTGAGGTTTATAATAATACGTTCGGTAAAATCTCTGAAACAAATTGATCTTAGTAAGTAAGAAAACTTTCGGATGTATATGAAGGAAATTCAAATAATATCCGTAGGAATATAAGGGGGATTAAGGTCACATCTTGCTCGGTTACCCTAATTGTATCGACTGGATGTGGGTTATCCATTCAAATGCCGACCTTAAAAAGGAATGAACTTGGGGTTAACAAACTGCTTTAAAAAAACCACCTAGTTATCTGATATAGCACTGTACACAGAGATGGGCCAAAATAAGCTCTGAAAGCCTATAAAGCAAGACCAAATAAACACAGAGGAAATGGAAGATTTACAATGAAATGAAATACTAACAAAATGACTGGACTTTAATCTAATTCTTCGCGATGTTACATAGCTTTGATACTCCATTATAAATGCGGACACACGGTCCTAATATTGCCTCTGTTGTTCGAAATGGTCGTCGTAAAAACCTTTATGGAAACTATGACGACGCTTGCTTAGAATTCCTAATTCTATTATCGCTCTGTTGTAGTGGACCGGTCTAAAGTGGGGAAGCAATTATGGGACAATATGGAGTTTGGCGACTTCATAATAGCACAAGATATTCAGTTTGGTGCTGACGCCGTTCATAAGATTTGATGTTGTTCGTCCTAATTTCTATTATTGAATTCTCTGTCAATGGAATAATTGTGCGCGATACACCTGTTAAATTCGGTTGTATTCGTGTGATTGATTAATTTTAGGGGCTATATAAATGGTGTTCCCTCTCCTAGAGTGTTTTCCACGCATGTTCTTCAGTGGATAAATTTGCATCGATGCCATATTTCTCTTATATAAACCCAGCTTCTTACAAAAAGAGATGTATCATAAGCTAAGATAAAATGTAAGGCAAATGATGCTTCATCCTCGCTCGTTTCATCAAATAAAATAATGAGTCAATGAAAAACTAAAAGATTCAAAATGGACGAAAATCTTTGTGATTTCTGAAAATGTTACAACTTTCAGGCATGGAAACTCAGAGGACTTTCATTATTTATTTCATCACTTGATCTGCCTATCCTTTCTCTTTCTCTCTCTCTCCCTCCCCCCTCGCTCTCTCTCCCGTAATGCTACCTTCCTACACAGGTGATTAGAGATCAAGGTCGTTGTGTTTCAATGGGGAAAAATGTTCCTAGACATCGGGTCTATCATGCCAAGTTAGAGTTGAATTGGCTTTACACCCATATCCTCGAAGGCTGACTGAGGGAATCCTCTTATGGTATTTCAAGACGGAGCCGTCGTTCATGTAAGGTCAAAGTACACGCCAGTTTCCATTGCTACTATATACGGCAACTTTAAGTCAAAGACGCTAGACAGAGGTTGTGTATCAACCTTGCCTGTTTATTTGTTAACAACCAACCGTTTTTGGTCTTTTGTAGGATTGGAATTCGAATCTGGATGCTGATGCAAACTTATTTGTTTCCAAGAATTATTTTATGGCGGATTAAATGAAATTCTGAAATAGGGGCTATGTAACAAGGAAGAGTTCATTATCAAACGAAATACATATTTATTTTTGTTAATACTGAGGCTGTATAATTTTTTGTTTACGCAGATGTCTTCATGGAAACCTTCAACGTGCATGGGATCATGGAAAATCTCTAAATCTATAAGCAACGATAAAAAATGACAGACAAATGATTGAGAATTCACATTCAAAGTGAATAAGCCCCTACGGCTAAAGTTGGTGGGAATGACATATAGTAACAGAACCGGAAGCTTTTCAATGAAGGGGCAAAAACTGATTATGACAAGGACATAGCCAACTGTTGTCATGTTTAAGGAAAAGACGGTAACAAAAAACGTCAGGTATCACTCTGTCGTCCGGTTTTCTCCGACGAACAATTCTGTATATCTTGAATGCTAGATAACATGTCAGAATAAGACTGATGCTGAAAATCCTATTTCATCCCTCTCCCCAACTATATCTTTATAAGATCTTATTGACAGTCGTTAAATACAAGGCAAACGCCTATGTTTCTGTTTTGTTTACACACAGTTTATCCGCACACACACAAGTTGATGGATCTTACCTTACAGACCTTACAGTTCGTTCGGGTTGCCCCAGGTCCCTCAGTGTGAGGCGCCTCTAATGTCTACCAGAGAGTTGCTAGTACATCTTCCGGTATATTTTGCATCTTCCAATCTTGGATGGTCTGGGATGCAGCTTAGATATTTGTCGAGCTTATTCTTAAACACATCTACGCTCACTCCTGATATATTCCTCAGATGAGCTGGCAACGCATTGAATAGACGCTGCATTATCGATGCTGGTGCGTAGTGGATTAATGTTCTGTGTGCTTTCCTTATTTTTCCTGGTATAGTTTTGGGCACTATTAATCTACCTCTGCTTGCTCTTTCTGATATTTTTAGTTCCATGATATTTTCTGTTATTCATTCTATCTGTTTCCATGCCTGAATTATCATGTAGCGTTCTCTTCTCCTTTCTAGACTATATAATTTTAAGGATTGTAGTCTTTCCCAGTAGTCTAGGTCCTTAACTTCTTCTATTCTAGCTGTAAAGGACCTTTGTACACTCTCTATTTGTGCAATATCCTTTTGATAGTGTGGGTACCATATCATATTGCAATATTCAAGTGGACTACGAACATATGTTTTATAAAGCATAAATCATGTGTTCAGCTTTTTCTTGTTTGAAGTGCCGTAACAACATTCCCATTTTTGCTTACATTTTGCCAACAGAATGGCTATTTGATCATTGCATAACATGTTCCTATTCATCATCACACCAAGGTCTTTAACTGCTTCCTTATTTGTGATTGTCTCATTATTAGGTCCCCTATATGCATATAGCTTTCCTTCTCTGTCTCCATAATTTATTGATTCAAATTTATCAGAGTTAAATACCATCCTATTTACCTCTGCCCAATCATATACTTTGTTAAGGTCTCTTTGTAGAGCGTTCCTATCTTCATCACAAGTAATTTCTCTACTTATTCTTGTGTCATCAGCGAAACTACTCACTACCGAATCCTTAACATTACTGTCTATGTCTTCAATCATAATAACAAACAATATTGTAGCTAGCACCGTACCTTGTGGCACACCGGATATTTACCTTGGTTTCATCCGATTTCTCATCGTTTGCAATAATTATCTGTTTTCTGTTGTGTAAAAATTCTTTTAACCATCTTCCTACTTTATCTACGATATTGTGTTTTCTAATTTTCTTTGCTAATATATTATGGTCTACTTTGTCAAAAGCTTTTGCAAAGTCTAGATAAACCACATCGTTTCATTTCCGCTTTTCAAGAATTTTGAATATGTTCTCACGGTGGACTAACAGTTGGGTTTGTGTACTTTTTCCGGGTACGAAACCGTGTTGTCCTATATTAAACAAATTATTTTATTAAATGTTTCATAATATTTTTCTTCATTACCCTTTCATACACTTTCATAATATGTGATGTTAGACTCACAGGCCATAATTACTTGCCTCTAGTCTTGATCCACTTTTGAAAGTAGGGGGGGGTGATATATGCTAATTTGTGCCTATCATAAATCTTGCCTGTATCTACACTTTGTCTTAATAATATTGCAAGTGGCTTTGCGATAGAATGAACTACTTCTTTAACAAAATAGTAGGGACTCCATCCGGCCCTGCAGCAGCTCCATTTTTAATTTCATTAATTGCCTGCACAATATCAGCTTCATTAATTTCTATGTCAGCTAAATATTCACTATTTTCGTCCTTACTTCTATATCATTATCTTCATTATCTATTCTAGGGGTGAATTCTCTCTTATATCGTTCTGCCAGTATGTTGCAAATTTCCTTTTTTTCATTCGTTAATCCCCTTCAATTCTCAGAGGGCCTATTTCTATTCTTCTTTTATTCATCTTCTTCGCATATGAGTATAATAGTTTGGGGTTTTGCTTGATATTTAATAGGGTTTTTTCTTCCAAGTGCCCGTTTTTCATTTTCTTTTGATTGTATAATCTTTTGTTCTGCATTTTCTATCTTACTTTTTAGTTCTATAACTTTCCATGCATTTTTTTCTTTTGCAAGACCTTTTTTTTCCACTTTCTGATTTCTGGAACAAGGGATCCTTCTGTCTCTTGGTATGCATGAATGATGTTTACTTTTTCTTCTTCGGTATATATTTATCCACTATTTTCTCCAATATTTTTTTATATAATATCTCCGTATTTACCCTTATGTCATCACTTACGAAAATGTTATCCCAATCTTTGTTTAATTCTTCATTAATTTCTGACCATTTTATATTTTTACTGTAGAAGTTGTATTTTCCATATCCTTCCCACTTTTTCATTTCTTGCTTATCTCTATTTTCACTTGCTTTGGAATGAACTGTTAATTATTCTATGACATTATGATCTGAAATACTCGCATTATAAACTATTATTTCTTTAACATAATTCATCTCGTTCACAAATACTACGGTCTAAGTATTTTCCCTTTCTTGTTGGCAGGTGATTTATTTGTTGAATGTTGTATTCTAGTAGCATATCTAATAGCTTTTCAAATTGCCTCTTATCTTCTGCACTACTATTACTCTCTTTTTTATATGTATAAGTACAACCACAGTCTCCTATTCGTTCTTTCCATTCTACGAAAGGAAAGTTGAAGTCACCAGATAGGAGAATAGTCCAGTCCTTGTGATTTCTACATATATCATCCAATTTTCAATTATTAAGTCAAACTCTTTAGTAATTAGGAAGGTCTATATATTACTATGTTCATCAATTTTTCAGATTCAAATTCTACCGCTATTAGTTCACATTCTGAGTTACTAATATTTCTCATATATTTTTCCTTGTTTTTTGTCTTTCCCCCATATATTGCCGGTTCCCCCCTTCCCCTTGATTCCTATTTTTTCTATCTGATCTATAAGTTTGGAACCATTTTATTTGATCATCATTCCCAGTCTCTTGGGAATACCAGGTTTCACTTATCTTTTATTATATCTATTTTTCTTTTACATTTTGGGTTAGTTCTTCTAAGTACTCTATTTTTCTTTTTGAGTTACTCGTAACTAAACCCTGCGCATTCATCACTATGATGGTTTGTGTGTTTTCTCCTTCATTTAATATTGGTAGTAATAAGGATTTCCCATGTCTCTTTCCTGTTCTGGTATGTTGTTCTCTTTTTCATTTCCAGAAATTCTGACATTAAAAAATCCAACTTTTCCATAATATTTGATCTTCCTTCATCATAATTATTCATTTTGTGTCTGAATCTGCAATTTTCTCCGTTTCTGCAATATCCTCTTGCATAATAAATACAGTTATTATCTCTTGAGTAGAATTTCGGAGCTGATGCTTTGAAATTTTTTGCTGACACCTCTGCATATCTCATTGGTGGTTTGCTTTTCTCTTTTACCTGATATCTTGATTTCTCTCTTATTTGTTTCTTTCTTATTTTGGATTTATTACTTGGTTGGTTATTTATTTGATTATGATTCATGGCTACAGGGTGCATATATTTGCATTTTTTGTCGAACTTACATCCTTTTCCTTCTTTTAGGTTTTTACATATTTTTGGATGCAGATCTCTGCAATCATCCCCATAGCCATCTAAGTATGCACATTTACCATATATTCTATAGTTTTGACATACCTTAGGATGTTTGTAGTAACATCTTTCTCCAAATCTGCAATTCCCTCTTTTCAAAAGGTTGAAGATTTTGTTCTTTCTTGTCTATTTTTTCCTCTTTCCCGTCATTGTGTAGATCTGGGTAGAGCCTCTTCTCGGGATTTGCTTTTCTGTTGTCATATCGTAATTTATTTCTTCGTAGGTATGACTGCTTTATTGCCCATCCATGTAGTATCAATGAGTATCTCTGCATCCCATACTTTTATCTTGTTCTTTGTTTTCCTTATTTTTTTTTCTGTCATTTCAATTTTGTTTACTTCTCTCCGTTTTCCTCTCCCCCCCTCTTCTCTTCTTCTTTTTCTTCTCTTCTTCTTCATCCTCAACTATTTGTACATTCAATCTTGATTTAATAACATTGTCTATCCATGATAGACATGTTGAACAAAAAATTCTTGTATCTTTTCTCAAATCTTGCAAAGTAAAGCAGTATTTACTAGTTGATTATCTAGGCATTTTGTAAATCATACGATCGGGAAACTTGATTTAAAAACAAGAAACAAAACATAAATATGCGTCTATGTAATTACTCCACAAACAACTCCAAACGTACATCAAGTGTATTCATTTCATATCAAAGGAAAATAATAGGAAATAACGCAAGGAGCGAGAGCAAATATATTGGAAATGAGGAAGGAGTGCATGAGACTCCGAGAGCAAAAATTATCTTCATAAGCGCTCAGGTAATAAACAAAGTCAAAGGAACAGGGTCAATGCCACAATGTTGCGGAGACCTTTTCGTAGCTGTGGGATAAATGGACGACGTGGATTCTGCAAACTTAAAAAAAAAAGTAAAAATTATTTCTGACTAGGTCAGAAAATATGTGCAGATTTTTCTTTCAGGTTTCGCAGCAGTATTTTCTCAAATTCAGGCGGTCTTAAATGAAAGGTCAAGGTATTTTGAGCGCTTGGGGCTTACGCAAGACTCCTATTGCATTCGGGTATAATTTCTAGGTCGGGGAAAGGCAAAAGGATATACATTTATATACATATAAATAATATACATACAACATACATATATATATATATATATATATATATATATAAATGCATAATACCTATATACTTATATACTAGTAATATATATATATATATATATATTATATATATATATATATATATATAAATATATATATATATTATATATATATATATATATTATATATATATATATATATATATATATGTGTTGTGTGTGTGTGTGTGTGTGTGTCAATATATATATATATATATATATCTATATATATATATATATATATATATATATTATATATACATATGCACACACACACACTCGTTCATGTGTGTATGTGTGTGCGCGCGTGTCCGTGCGTGGGTCATTTTGTCTTCGTCGGTGTGTCGGCGTTCGTTAAGTCTGTGTTGAGTTATCTTAATTTTAATCTTTTCCTGTTTTCTAAAAAGATTTTTTTTTATGCCCAGCAGATAAAAGGAAGAACAGCAAAGAAAATAAAAAGAAGGGAAGGGATGGGGGTGTGCTCATGTTGTGGGATGGAAGATTTTAAGGGGGCGAAACTGGTGAACTGGTGAACTGGTATAAAAGGAAAACTTCACACTGACCGTCAAAATATTATCAAGGAGACAGTACGCGGAACCTCCACTTTTTAACGCACCCCCCCCCTCCCCCACAAAAAAAAGTTCGACTCTGAATGCGTATTCAAACAGATATCCGAATAAAACTTCGAAATTCTATTGAATATGAGTGATTTTCATAATGTAAAAATTCACAGAAATCTATTTTTAAACAACTAAAGATATATTTTCCTTTCAGTATTCAAGTCTTGATTAATGACTTCTTGTAAGGGACTCTCTTGCCACGCACTCCCAGTCGTGTATTTGACGCGCGGAATTTATATATATACATATATATATATATATACTATATATATATATATATATATATATATATATATATATATATATATATATATATACATATATATGATATATACACACACACACACACACACACATATATATATATATATATATATGTATATATATATATATATACATATATATGTGATGTATATATATACATGAATAATAATATGTGTTATTCGAAATCACTAAGACCCAGACAGAATGAACAAATGCAAAAAAAAAAAAAAACATTTATGTTCCTCCTTCAGGAAACCATGTGGTAATATATTTGAGACGACTGACAATACGTTTGACTCAATATTAATGAAATATTTCACGGAACAGCATCGTAAAATGTCATTTGGTTTACCTTTAGTGGATAAAATATTTTCATAACTCTTTATGTGGAAGGAATACTGTATTTCTTTTTTCAGAGAAATTTATGGTAATTCTTCGAAAATCGCATTAGAGAAAACCAATCGGTAACTTTATTCATTCACGTATAAGAAAAAACCAGAAGTCTTAGAAAAACAGCTGTTATAAAACGTATCTCTGAAAACACCAGTATGTAATTTTTTTCACTGATGTCATATATACTATAAGTTTTTTCTTTTTGATTTCAAATTAACAATAAACCAAACAAAGAAAAGTTTTATGTCAACTGAAGAATAAAGCAGATTACTGCTGGTGAGCTTCTGACGTCAACCAAAAGCGGCTAACTAAAGTTCCTGACCTGTGAAAGGTAAATATTATACAGTAATTTTACAAAACAAGTGCATGTGGAGCAGTGATTTAAGAGAGAGAGAGAGAGAGAGAGAGAGAGAGAGAGCGAAGAGATGGAGAGAGAGAGAGAGAGAGAGAGAGGTTATAAATCTCGTACCAAGATTTTGATCAATAAAATTTCACGGATGTACTTATGAAATATTGCCGAATCGCATTAAAAATCAATGGACGAGTGCTTTGTGCAATTGGATTGCAAAATTAAGCGGACGGACAATCGGCAATTGTTATGTTTTTTACTGAAGTGGTTTTGAGTGAAATGTATAAATTACGGCCTTATGTAAGTCATATCTGACAGAAACTGAGCTCACAGACATCAGATAGTACACGGAGGAAATGGCAAAAAGGCCTGACCTGGGACATTGAAGCTAAAAAACATTACCGCTTCTAAGGAAGAGTTAATATATCATGCTAATGGAACGTGTCATTTTACCTTGAAATATTGTGTTTAGCAACTTGGCATGAAAATCTGACAAAAGATTTTTCTTTTTGTTTGTCCTTCTCTGCCTGTTTTTATCTGAAGATGTTTAAGTGGTCGCGATTGTGGTGAACGCTGTTTGAGTAATCTACTATAAACTCATGTTTTAACAAGACAGTAATCTTAATCACATTTCTAAACCATGTTTGCTGTAATATTAATAGCACTTCTGCCTCGAGCACACTTCTGAACACAGATTATTCTTGAGGAAACTGTACCGACTTGAGATGTATTTCGATTGTTACTATGAATTTATAAAAAACAATAAACCTAGAAGCCTAACATTCCTCATAAAAAAACTTATATGTACGTCTCCTTGAAAATTTATGTTGAGCTAAAACACTGAATTGAAAGAATGTGGACAAAATTAAATCTTTGTAATCTTGACATATAGGACTAACAGCAGGAGGAGGACGTAGGCCTTACTTCCCGCGTTACCAAAGAAGTTGCTGGAGTGTGTTGATATGGTTTCCGTGGTGTAAACCACATGACTCGCTTCACGACTTCACTTCCTAACTGGCTCCTATACCAGACAAAGAAGGTTTGAAAATATATATCGTTATAGTAGGCGGGTCCTTAGAAATAGGCCTACAAATTTTGGTGGCCCGGCACTTTTTTTTTCTTCTATTATTATTCGATTTTAAATGTGCCAACTGAGTTTGACGTTGGTAATGTTTTTTTTTTTTTTTATTTGTTTTTCGTGGGTTGGTGGTTTGTTAGTCATCCTAACACAGTTAGCGCCTTTCTTACTCCAGATGCCCAAACTTAGGGGGTGCCACTCGAATTCCATTTTCCTTGCGGATTATTTATTTCCATCTTTCAAGAAGCGAGTCTATTTCATTTTCTTTGAGTAGTGGTAGTATAGCAGTGGACTGCCCATTCCACGCAATTAAGCATCAGAAATAACACAAACGAAACAGAAAAAGGGAAAGAGAAAGAAAAAGTAAGAAAAAAAAATAGAAACCTCTGTAGCATTAAAGTGATTCTGAGAGAGGCACTCAAGAGATAAGAATGTCGCTTCGTCTTGATTCAGAACAGTGTATCCGACGGGAACCCTAAAGGGAGCGCAGAGATTGCTCTGGTCTTTATTAGTATTCTCAGCAGCGCTGGGATATGGATTATCTGTCGTCGTTCACCCTTATTCTTTTGTTCGTTCGATGGTGATAAAGACAGAAGATTCAAGATGGGCCCCTTCTTTCTCGTTTCTGGTATTTCTTTTTTCGGCTTTGCGAGTTGATGGCCTTTTGTACACATTTCCTATGAAGGTTTTCGCATTTTATGATAATGATAATAATTATCTACTGGATAAATCTCGAAAATATAAACATGATGTTTTTTAAGTTAACTATTTTTGAAAACGTGGCCTGTTGACAGTGCATTGTCATTGGTAATGTTTAGAGAAACAGTACATACAAAGATACAAAGAAAGAATATAACTTTGGTTTAGTGATATTGCTTTACGAAATCTGCCCTTATTCTTTCGGCACAAAGGAGGACTTTATCCCCATTCCCACGGGTTAACAACTTTCAAGAAAGATGCGGACATTTTCAGACTTGGAGAAACTATAGAATAGTGGTCAGCAATGTAGAATTTTATTATCACTTAATTAGATCATAATACTTTACTTGAGATGTGAACCCTTCGTGGCACTTACATGAAAAGATACAGTGTACACGCATACGAGAGAGAGAGAGAGAGAGAGAGAGAGAGTTACAAGGAGTTACAAGGATTAGGATGTCTCAAAGACTTCTTAGTCCATCCGAGGAGACATCGTGTGCTCACTTATCTGTAGGAGCAGGTTTTACAGTGCATTCACAATGCCTTAATGATTTTGTCTAGCTTTCTTTTAAAAACTTCCACACTGTTGCTGTGTACAACTTCTGGTGGCAGTTTGTTCCATGTGTCACATATCTTGTATGTATAGAAGTTCCCACAATGGGATGTGTTGTATCTCTTCAGTTCTAGTTTCCATCCATTATTTCTTGTCTGGTTTTTGTTTAATGTAAATAGGTTACTGTCTACTTTTGTTATGCCTTTCAGTATGAGAAGTATGCTGAAAAAAGTAAGACTTGTAGGGTACAGTAATTCTGTACTTTACCACAAAGTATTCGAAATTGGGTGCTAGTGTTGCAGTGTTTTTGCTTATCACTTGCACTCAGTTTGTTGGGTTTTCGTTGTAAAACAGTCTATTGCGTTCAGACCAAGTGTTAGTAGAGCTTTATTTGTTGCCATATGGCTGTTCTGTTAACTCTACTTTCAGCCTTCCTCTTTCATCAGCTCATGGAACTGATAGCTATGAGCAATGCAGTCACCAGGTGCTACTCTTTCCCCTTGTACACTCACTTCGAGGATGACGTTCCTACGCCATTCGTCTACAGATGGGCACTGGAGCTTACGTACTATACACGTCTGTCATTGAATGGATATACTCTTTCTACGCATTGACCTGACCGAATATCACCCGGATTTATTTATTTATTTTGTTATTATTTTACAAACTTCCAGAAAATAATGATTCGTTTCCTTTAAACTACAAAACCATGATTAAACCCCAATACCATATCAGAAATTGTACTTTTTCACTTGTAGACCTCCAACACAGACTCTGGCATCAGCAGGTTGAAACCACAGAGGTAACTGGGAAGATTGTCGCTCGGGGTTTCAGAGAGTAAGTGCTGTATGTTAAATAAGCAGGAACTAAGCTGCAGCGTGATATATCTAGAGCTGACTCATAAAAAATATGAATAAAATTAAGACAGTTGGGAAACGATAAACAACTTAGATAACTCCAAAAACTCTTTAAACTTTAGTCAATTCCTGCTGTTCTTGGTGATACTTTGTAGTTGTTGAATGTTATAATTATGAGCTCATCTTATCCCGCTGCATATTCAATCCAGGATGGATAAAAGGGAAATTCTGAAGTGCTAATAGTCAGCAGAAAAGGAAACAAAGCATGGGAAAGAATTATATGTAATTCTTTGCCTGTATAAAACTGAAAAAAAATTTTTCTTTCACATTTGAGGATATGAATTTGCATGTCATGAGCAACAACAGCGTTTATTCTTTGGTCATTTGTGTGACTGTAGAGTTAGTATTAATTATCCATATAGTTAACCGTAAATCCATAAAGAAATATCTCAAGGGGAGTGATATTTAATATCAAAATTTTATGGATTAAGAAATAAATGCACCTTAGAAAATTCATACATCAATGTTATCAAACATCTCTAATAGGAATAATAACAATATAAAAGGCGGTGATAACAGAAGCTTAGAAAGAAATGTTCCTCGAGAACATTTGCTTCGAAGATATCATCGTCAATAAAATGTAATGTGGGAAATATAACTCCAGGTTGAATTTTTCGATGTGCATAATTATAGCTTCAGGTACGAGATAAACATAAACATAACTCATTTTCAAAACATAAATTACCTTGAAAATATTTCACTTTAATTAAAGCAATAACTGCTGAAGGAACTTTAAGGAAGATTGTATATCCTAACTAGTTATTTTGATTTAGATAAGAATAACTCTTTCTTCAGCTATTTAGTATTTTCTTCAACTGTTTTATATAGAATATTTTTTATTTCGTTTTCATCTGTATTATGAATTTTTACTGAACCTGGTGATGAACAAAGATGTGTCCGAAACACTGTACGTTCCGGAGAGAGCATAACGAAGTAAACTCTGCTCTATTTCTGCTGTCTTATATCGTAGTCAGTTCCCAAATGCAAAAGTTTTCATTGCCTATGCTTAGCTTTTGTTTGTCATTACTCAAAAAAAAAACAACGCCTCTCAGGGGCCGAATCTCTTTTTAAAAGCCATTCTCATCTCGTTCTCTCCACCATGAAAGATCGAAGGACAAATTCAGTGGCTGAACTTGTGTCCGTTTTTTCTCTTTTGGTTAATTCTCTTTGATGTTCCAAGTGGGTCGTGTGATCTAGAATTGACTCCGTCAAATATTTCTCCCTTGAGGTCATTTTTATTTTGTGTAGTCTACGACATGGGAAAAGACATAACTGGAAGTAAAATTGAATGTATGAGAGAGAGAGAGAGAGGAGAGAGAGAGAGAGAGAGAGAGAGCAGCTTGATTAACACGTACTCAGGGAAACTCTCTATGCAAAAACTATATCTATTTATCACTTCATCTGTTTCTCATTATATATATATATATATATATATATATATATATATATATATATATATATATAGAGAGAGAGAGAGAGAGAGAGAGAGAGAGAGAGAGAGTATATAGTTATAGAAAGATATACAAATATATTTATATATCTATATAGTTATCATACACACACACGCGCGCACACACACACACACACACACACACACACACACACACATATATATATATATATATATATATATATGTGTGTGTGTGTGTGTGTGTGTGTGTATGATATTATATGTGTAGGTAAATATATTTGTACATCTTTATATAATAATTATACACTTTCTCTCTCTCTCTCTCTCTCTCTCTCTCTCTCTCTCTCTCTCTCTCTCTCTATATATATATATATATATATATATATCATATATATATATATATACTATATATCATTCGAGCTACAAATGTCCTTTAATATCTAAATTCGCTCTACCCACGGAATTTGATATATTTTCATATATGTAAAACTGAGGGGAATTGTTTAGTTGATAATAATTTCGTACCCCATGGGATCGAACCACCGTCCAGTTGGACGGGGAAACGAAATCAGGATCGACAGTGACGCTTCCGAAACGGCTATCAAGAGAGGCTAAAGGTTTATATCGATTCTGACCATTTCAAATCAACGTCGATCTCGTTGTATTTGTAATTAGAATCGATATGGAACCGCCTCCACCATGCTAGCCGATTCGAGCGTTTGACCCACGCAGCCTTATTATGAATATTTATCACATCACCATCATTCATTATAAATCATTCGAGCTACAAATGTCCTTTAATATCTAAATTCGCTCTAGCTCGGAATTGATATATTTTCATATATGTACCGAGGGGGAATTTTATAGTTGATAATAATTTCGTACCCCCATGGGATCGAACCACCGTCCAGTTGGACGGGGAACGAAATCAGGATCGGACAGTGACCCTACCGAAACGGCTATCAAGAGAGGCTAAAGGTTTATATCGATTCTGACCATTTCAAATCAACGTCGATCTCGTTGTATTTGTAATTAGAATCGATATGGAACCCCCTCCACCATGCTAGCCGATTTGACCGTTTGACCCACGCAGCCTTATTATGAATATTTATCACACCGTCATTCATATAAATCATTCGAGTTACAAATGTCCTTTAATATCTAAATTCGCTCTACCTCGGATTGATATATTTTCATATATGTACCGAGGGGGTGGGGAATTTTTTAGTTGATAATAATTTCGTACCCCATGGGATCGAACCACCGTCCAGTTGGACGGGGAACGAAATCAGGATTGGACAGTGACCCTACCGAAACGGCTATCAGAGAGGCTAAAGGTTTATATCGATTCTGACCATTTCAAATCAACGTCGATCTCGTTGGTATTGTAATTAGAATCGATATGGAACCCCCTCCACCATGCTAGCCGATTCGACCGTTTGACCCACGCAGCCTTATTATGAATATTTATCAACATCACCGTCACATTCATAAATCATTCGAGTTACAAATGTCCTTTAATATCTAAATTCGCTCTACTCGGAATTGATATATTTTCATATAGTACCGAGGGGGAATTTTTTAGTTGATAATAATTTTCGTACCCCCATGGGATCGAACCACCGTCCAGTTGGACGGGAACGAAATCAGGATCGGACAGTGACCCTACCGAAACAGCTACAAGAGAGGCTAAAGGTTTATATCGATTCTGACCATTTCAAATCAACGTCGATCTCGTTGTATTTGTAATTAGAATCGATATGGAACCCCCTCCACCATGCTAGCCGATTCGAGCGTTTGACCCACGCAGCCTTATTATGAATATTTATCACATCACCGTCATTCATATAAATCATTCGAGCTACAAATGTCCTTTAATATCTAAATTCGCTCTAGCTCGGAATTGATATATTTTCATATATGTACCGAGGGGGAATTTTATAGTTGATAATAATTTCGTACCCCCATGGGATCGAACCACCGTCCAGTTGGACGGGGAACGAAATCAGGATCGGACAGTGACCCTACCGAAACGGCTATCAAGAGAGGCTAAAGGTTTATAACGATTCTGACCATTTCAAATCAACGTCGATCTCGTTGTATTTGTAATTAGAATCGATATGGAACCCTCTCCACCATGCTAGCCGATTCGACCGTTTGACCCACGCAGCCTTATTATGAATATTTATCACATCACTGTCATTCATATAAATCATTCGAGTTACAAATGTCCTTTAATATCTAAATTCGCTCTAGCTCGGAATTGATATATTTTCATATATGTACCGAGGGGGAATTTTTTAGTTGATAATAATTTCGTACCCCCATGGGATCGAACCACCGTCCAGTTGGATGGGGAACGAAATCAGGATCGGACAGTGACCCTACCGAAACGGCTATCAAGAGAGGCTAAAGGTTTATATCGATTCTGACCATTTCAAATCAACGTCGATCTCGTTGTATTTGTAATAAGAATCGATATGGAAACCCCTCCACCTGCTAGCCAATTCGAGCATTTGACCCACGCCAGCCTTATTATGAATATTTATCACATCACTGTGATTCATATAAATCATTCGAGCTACAAATGTCCTTTAATATCTAAATTCGCTCTAGCTCGGAATTGATATATTTTCATATATGTACCGAGGGGGAATTTTTTAGTTGATAATAATCGGCTAGCATGGTGGAGGGGGTTCCATATCGATTCTAATTACAAATACAACGAGATCGACGTTGATTTGAAATGGTCAGAATCGATATAAACCTTTAGCCTCTCTTGATAGCCGTTTCGGTAGCATCACTGTCCGATCCTGATTTCGTTCCCCGTCCAACTGGACGGTGGTTCGATCCCATGGGGGTACGAAATTATTATCAACTAAAAAATTCCCCCTCGGTACATATATGAAAATATATCAATTCCGAGGTAGAGCGAATTTAGATATTAAAGGACATTTGTAGCTCGAATGATTTATATGAATGACGGTGATGTGATAAATATTCATAATAAGGCTGCGTGGGTCAAACGCTCGAATCGGCTAGCATGGTGGAGGGGGTTCCATATCGATTCTAATTACAAATACAACGAGATCGACGTTGATTTGAAATGGTCAGAATCGATATAAACCTTTAGCCTCTCTTGATAGCCGTTTCGGTAGGGTCACTGTCCGATCCTGATTTCGTTCCCCGTCCAACTGGACGGTGGTTCGATCCCATGGGGGTACGAAATTATTATCAACTAAAAAATTCCCCCTCGGTACATATATGAAAATATATCAATTCCGAGGTAGAGCGAATTTAGATATTAAAGGACATTTGTAGCTCGAATGATTTATATGAATCACGGTGATGTGATAAATATTCATATATTGTTAGGAACAATCGTTTGCCGATTGTTCCCTTGGTGGATTGTTGCCTCCTTTGTTTTTGTTTTTTTAATTGCTGGCGAGTTGACGTCTGTTGGATGGCGTCAAACTTCGTCAGTCAGGTTCTGGAGGGCAGAACAACCAGTCAGGTTCAGAGCGGCAGAGAGGCAGAGTCTTGGCAGTAGAGCAGCGGAGAGTATCTGACGACGAGTTGGTGGTTGTATCAACTCTGTCTTGAACGTCCAGTGGTCGAGGAGGACCTCCATACTGTATCTGAGGACGAGATGGTTGTTGTATCAACTCTGTCTTGATCGCCCAGCATTCGAGGAGGATGTCCATATTGTCTCCAAGGACTAGGTGGTTGTCGAATCGGCTCTGTCTTGATCGTCCGGCATTGGACTGTTGTCCTCATTGTTTGAGGAAGTGTTCCCGTTTTGCTCTGATTATCATTATGCCTCTTCAGTGTTTATTTTAATTATTATGCTGCCTATTTCTATTAATTATATTTACAGATTGTTATTGCCCTTATACAGCCTATTTTGTCATTATTTTGGCTTTATTATTGAACGGTGGATTTTATTGATTCTACGACTAGTTTTACATATTACTAATGTTAGTTTATAATTTTTGTTTTTGCCACCCAGAACCTTGACTCACTGTACATTATGTATTTAACTCTTGTAAATAAATTAATTTTAAGGTAACTTTTTAGTTTTGTTATGCTCCTCCCTCCTTTGTCTGTCACCTGTCGTCAGTCATTACAGCCCAATTGTTTATTATTTTAAGGAACCTGTCGATCTCTAGAGTCGAGATCGTAATATATATATATATATATATATATATATATATATATATATATATATATATATATAGTATATATTATACCATATATTATATAATGTGTGTGTGTGTGTCATTGTTGTTATTTTCTTATAAGAGATGCGCTTCATAACTGTTCAGTTTTCCTCCCCTGAAATAACGGTCATTGACCAGCTCTTGAAAAGAGAGCTGATAGGATGCTCGTTTACATGTAGTAGAACCAATAATGACCAGATTCTAAGGGCATTTCCTGATAAAGTATGTCTGTCAAAATACTTAAATAACTATTTTCGTAAATTTACAAGTCTTACATAGAAAAAAAAAAATGATCAAAGGCAACTTCAAAGAGTGAAATTATTCGAAAGAATCTTGCTAATTCATGAGCACAGAAATATTTTTTAATCTGTAGGGTGTCTTAGTCATTGAAATATAACCCACGATTACTACCCCTCGTCTCCACAACACCCGGCCCCCCCCCCCAAAAAAAAATAAAAAACTGGGACATCAAACGTTCCAGATTTAGTAAAAAGTGCCCCGCTGCTGGCACTTTTTACTCCAGGGTAGTCCAACAGTATGGAGGGTTTTGTTTTGTCTTATGTAAGAAAAAAAAAATAAAAATAAAAAGAATAAATAGATTCATTACCTGTAAATGAAAGACTCCACAAAGCCTCAGATACGACACTGTGGAAACGTCTACTGCACTCAATCCTGTATTGAAAGATATTAAGATAAATATGTTAGGCTTACTTTAATGATAATACATTGATACACATTTTATTTAATTCATTAAACATTAACAGTGGTAGACAAAAGACAAAACGAAGTTCATAAGATATTACGCATACTCGTGTATTAATTGAAATTAGCTCGCATAATTATGTAGTATTTATACATACTCAGAGGTGAACGCCATGGTGCCAGCCAGTTTCCTACCTGCGATGAAGTAAATTAAGTGTTGTACTTACATTTCTTAAAGTTATCAGGTGAATCATGTGTTGCACAAAAGACACTGAGGTGGACATTACTTCTGTACATATAGGGCTGGAATGGAATTATTCCCTCTTGAATACTGGACTAAGGCCCAGAATCATGTTTCTATTGGCATTTGTCTCCATTTCTTAGAATTTATCTGCTGATTTGGCTCTGCCATCTTTCACTGCCTTGTTCTTATGGTTTGTAAATCATAACAGATGGCCAAAATTTAAACAAGGGAAAGCAGAACGTCTGCTGCTTAGCTCGACTCACCCAATTCCACTTCTACGATTGAAGGAAATGTGCAAAGACATTATCACAAATATTCTGACAGTAATGTACAGTAGTAGGTTCGAATAACAACATGCTAAATCACCTTTATATTCCAAACAATCACTGGCATATACAGCGGTTAGATCTATATAATTACCACGAATACCCATTAATCTGTATTCGCCTTTAAAGAGGAGAGGAATTTAGTATTCTTATATGTGAAATATTGCTAAACTAGTAAAATTAATGTATTCATGAAAGAACTGACCAGTAGTGTGGAGTTTTATTTATCTTCTTTCCTACCGTTACCCTTACATTAAGGGGTCGGTTGCCCGATGCGCCTTCTCCACTGCTTTCTATCAAATGCGATTCCTCCTCCAAACCACACACACGCACTATATATATATGAATATATGTATATATATATATATATATATATATATATATATATATATATATATGATAGATATATATATACATATGTGTGTGTGTATATATAGAGGCATCTGTCAGACTGTATTACTTCTAACGGACAGCATTTGCATAGCTAGGAATACAACATAAATGTTACAGTGAACAGCGGTTGTATGTAAATTGGTTAAACAGTCATTTGCAATTAGCTGTTCCAGAAAAAGCCTCTTATATGTATGTAATGAAGATTATTAGTATATAACTGTAAAATGAACCGGAGAAAATTAAAGAAATTTCAATGTTTAAGAAGAAGAGAAGAAAACAGAACTTCATGTGAAATCTTAGTCTTATTATCTCAAATGAATGTGTCATAGATGCCGAAGAATTTCAAATTCGGTACGATATGTCATCAATTTAAAGAAAAAGTATAGTTGCCATAAAGGAACAGTTACCATAAAGGAACACTTGACAGGTAGTTCACTTATCGGAACAACGTTTAGTAGTATAAATACTATCAACAACCTAACTAATTAGTGACCTACTATGAGATTCAGGGCCTCTGTAACACGGTTTTTTGGACTTCTTACAACTACTCGAGAATTCGAGAAATGAGATTTTAAAGCCAGAAGTTAAATTTTCTAATCCAACAATGTCCATGATAGCCTTCAGTGTTATCCTGAATTATAACGAGGCCAAAGTTGGTGGAGCCTCATGAAGTCATCATTCTAACGATAATTATTGGTGAAGGTTAAAGCCAAATACGGTATGGCTATTTTTTCAGTAAATAGGTAGATAGCCTATAAATAAAAATTGCTTGACATTGGATATAGCAGTTATCAAATCAAGCTCGTCTACTATGTTTGTGAAAATTGCCAACTATTCCCTACATCTTGTCAATCTGATTGTGACCTATAAAGTAGACTAATTTCTTAGGAAACTTACTTTGGGGAGTTAGACTAATAATAGAAGTGTTTTGTATTTATTAACATATTTTGTTGGTTTGTTCATTATGACAATTATCAGTGGAGAGGTTTCAGAGTTCATAAAGGTGTGTTGCTTTGCTTGTATTTAAATTTGTATATCATTGTTGCCAGAGGTATAGCCTTCGTTACGTATAGCCAATCATCTATCAAGAAAGAGGGAAGAAATGCTGTCATAAGTTACGTAACGAGTGCGTTCGAAACCTTTTCTCTGAGTAAGTTGGCCCGTCTTCAAAAAAGTAACTTTTACATTATAAGTACCCAAATTTTTCAAGCTACGTAATGCAAAATACAGTCAAAATTTATGTGTAGATATAATGTGTATTCTGAATAAGCATTATATTTATGAAATCATAGATAAAAAGTTATTGCGAAAAATCGTGTTACAGAGCCCTGAATCTCATAGTAGATTTTCTCACAAAGTATACGCACGAGAGGATGGTATTATGTATATTTCAGCTTGACAAAAACTAGCAAAAAGGCGCAGTCGAGCTTTCTGTACAGCGTATAATGCTGTATGAAACTCTCAGCCGCGGCCGATGAAACTTTCAGCCATAGGCTGGTGGTGGCTTATGTTATTGATACCTATACCGGTGCCAGACGCACAATCATGGCTAACTTGAACTTTAAATGAAATAAAAATGACAGAGGTTAGAGGGCTGCAATTTGGTGTATTTGATGAATGGAGGGTGGATGATCAACATACTATTTTGCAGCCTCTAGTCTCAGTAGTTTTTGAGATCTGAGGGCGGACAGAAAAAGTGTGTGGACGGTCAGACAAATAGCCATCTCAACAGTTTTCTTATACAGAAAACCGATAAACTAGTGCCACAAGCAGTCCATCTGAGCGTATGATCATCATGGCTTTACCTCGATTTTCTTAGGAATTATTGTTGCACTATAGAAAACTTTCTGATTTACAGAGAGTTTACGGATTACAACTAAGCACGTATCGCGAGTATGAAAACTAGTTTAAAATGTAAAGTTATGTATAACCTTAATCATAGTAACATGGTTTCCAGGAATTTTAATTTCAACTCACTTTAATTAAGGAAAATAAATAAAGTTGAATTGATTAGTATACCTGAAAAATGTATAAGCTGGAGGCATTAGACTAAGTAATCAAGGCAAATCCCTGAACATACCCTCATGTCGTGATATGCAGCTCTCACTATAGCAGATGAAATTTCAGGAAAAAACTCTAATCGTATTTCTCTTGTTCAATAAAGAGTAGCTGCTGAACTTTGGAAGGTGGCACCACAGTATAGTCATGAAGGCGTAGGTACAGCAGACGACTATGTAGAAGGTAGAAAAACCGGATTGGATAAAGATATATTGGTAAATTTCTGTTAGAATTTCACATAATAGTTGACAGTCTGTTTCTCTCTACTTCACTCTCACTCTTGGAATATTCGTTCCATGTCAATTGCCCTTATATATATACATACACACACACACACACACACACACACACACACACACACACACATATATATATATATTTATATGATATATATATATATATATATATATATATATATATATATATATATATAAATATATAAATATACACGTATATATATATATAATATATATATATATATAATAATATATATTCATATATATATATAGATATATATATATATATATGAATATTCATATATATATATATATATATTATATATATGAATATTCATATATATATATATATATATATATATATATATATATAAAACCTGTATATACTTATATATAAATATTGTTCTAAAGAGATTTTATTGATTTTAATTGTTATTAAAATTAAACAAGAACACGCATACACACACATGATAGTATATATACTATATATATATATATATATATATATATATATATATATATATATATATATATAACTATAGATAATAGATATTTAGACCGATAGCTATGTAAATAGATACATACACAGATAAATAGCCAGATAGATAGATAAAAGAACAGTATATCGATTCCCTTAACAGTGCTGGAACCAGTGAACACACAAAATAACGGTTATTGGTATATTCATTGCTGAACCCATGATGGGTTTGTACCTACGGTAAACATCCCTACGCCCAAAACATGCAGGAAGAAGAGAGAGAGAGAGTTCAATATTTATCCCACATTTCTATAATGACCATCATTATCAAGGTGACTTGTTTGGTGTCATTGCAAGAAAATATATATTAAAAATAATTTTTCATTACTGACCTAAAGCGTCTCTTCATTTTGATTATCTCTCGCTTTAACAATAATTTTTATTGTCTTAGATATGAATATCAAAACGTGATACATCTACAATGCTATAATAATACCATGTTTTAAAGTGGTTGAACATTATATCAAAATAGAACGTTCCAGTGCAATGACTGATACTTTTTATTAAATATGAATGAATTCTTCTAAACTCCTTAGCAAGGAAGTGTCACTTTAGTGTGCTTGTATCTTTATCTTTGTGTCCACGACCGGTAACTAGAATAAAATAAAATCTTTAATGATTTAGAAGTGTATAATCTAAAGAATAATAGATTTCGTTAAAAGGGAATAAAAAAAATTGTTTTAAAGAGGCGTTTGAATGGAACAAAAATTTTTGTAAATATTTCAAGGTGTTTTAAAAATGAAGCCTTACCAGTGTTTCAAGAATCGTTTCAAGGGGCGGGTCTCATATTCCCGACCTATACCCAAGAGACCTTCCCTGAAAAAAGCCGGGGTCATGTCTTAAAAACTAACCGTAGAATATTCTTGAAAATAATTTCATTATGTTTCCCACACCCAAATTATGTTCTGTAAACCTCCATAACCGACCTAACCTAATCCAACCTAACATAACCTAACTTAAGGGCATGGAAAAAAACCAGGGCTGGTGCAATACTATAGTAGATTCACACCATTTCATGTCTAGGCCAGTCCCTTACGACGCTCTTGATTGGCTGTTGATAAGCCAATGACAGGGCTGGAAACTCTCAGTCTCTCTCGAGAGTTCACATGGGTAAGATCTGTGTTCCACCCCTCCTGAGGGATAAGTCTTTCAAGAGAGGTGGAACATTCATCCTTCCTATGAGAACTCTCTCGAGAGATACTGAGAGTTTCCGGCCCTGTGATTGGCTTATCAACAGCCAATCAGGAGCGTCGTAAGGGACTGGCCTAGACATCAAATGCACGGTTGACGTGAATCTACTACAGTATACGTCTCGGGAATTTGTGGGCGGGTCACATAGCGAGAGCCCAGCAAAGCAAGTGCTGGGAAGAGCTACAAGTCGGAGGTGTCTGACTGTGCCAGAGAGTTCAGCTGGGCCGGTATTTATCATAGCTCCTATGACATCTCATAAATATTCTCTCTTAAGTCACTCAATCACTCATAGTTAAGAGGAACTTCTAAGAGTGTTTTATCAACGCTCTGAGAGAATCTCTTAGCTATGAAAAACGGTATCTTTAGGAGAAACTTTTAAGCGAAGATCTCGCTAACAATAGCGGAAAATATAGTGCTACGATCCATGAATATACGATTTTCGCCATTATTTTAATAGAAAAAGGAATTTTAAAAATTCAATATATTCATTAATTATGATATTAACCTTGTGATCTGTATATTATTGTTGAATTCAAAAGTAGAGATAGATAGATAGATAGATAGATAGAGATAGATAGATAGCTAGATATATAGATAGAGATAGATAGAGAGAGATAGATAGAGATAGATAGATAGAGATAGAGATAGATAGATATAGAGATAGATAGAGATAGATAGAAAGATAGAGATAGATAGATAGATAGAGATAGAGATAGAGATAGATAGATAGAGATAGAGAGATAGTTAGAGATAGATAGATAGATAGAGATAGATAGATAGATATATAGATACAGAGATAGAGATAGAGATAGATAGAGGGAGATAGATAGATAGATGGATAGAGATAAAAGATAGATAGATAGATAGATAGATAGAGATAAGATAGATAGATAGATAGAGATAGATAGATATTGAGATAGAAAATAGAGATAGATAGTAGATAGAAATAGATAGAGATAGGGGATAGATAGAGATAGATATATAGAGATAGATATATATATATATATATATATATATATATATATATATAAGTCATATCACATTACCGTGATTCATATACATATATCGAGCTACAATGTCCTTTAATATCTAATTCGCTCTACCTCGGAATTAATATATTTTCATATATGCTTAACCGAAGGGGAATTTTTTCTCGATAATAGATTTACCTATACTTGGGCGCGAACGCAGGTACATTATAAATCCAGGAACGTCAGTGGGTGGTATAGCTTCCACTGACGTTCCTGGATTTATAACGTACCTGCGTTCGCGCCCAAGTACAGGTAAATCTATTATCGAGAAAAAAATTCCCCTTCGGTAAGCATATATGAAAATATATTAATTCCGAGGTAGAGCGAATTAGATATTAAAGGACATTGTAGCTCGATATATATATATATATATATATATATATATATATATATATATATATATATATATATATATATATATATATATATATATACAAATAAATGAGAACATGAAAGAGGTGAAGCACTAGTACTATAGGCCTAGTGCTCCTCTCTCGCTACTAACCAAAAAAAGCTCTAAGGATTTTAATTTTCATTCCATTCTTGACCCTTCGTGTCTAATCCTGTGCCAATATATGTGATCAAATTAATCAATCAATTAATTTTGAGAGAGAGAGAGACTGATATGTTAGAAACCGCAGAAAACCTTTCTGTGCGGTTAGCAATCGCCTCTCTGATCAAGTCAGTCACATACATGAGGCCACTTTGATCAACTCTCTATCTTTTTTTAACTCACTGTCGTCATACACATCGAATATATCCAGTCTTGGACGAAAATTCCTCGGGTGGCGAACGCGATGTTCTTGTTCGTCTGCCATGTTTACAGTCTGTGACTACCGCTATGAGAAACTCCTAAGTACTTAGGAGACCCCTCCACTACTCTTAAATCTCGGCCTGAGATATGAGTACTCATAGCGCGTAAGAGGCTTCGTAAAATTCTCTTAAGAATTTTCATAACTTTAAGAGTGTTTTAATGATTTAAGAATACTCTTAAGGATTTGCGAGCTTTGATAAATACGGGCCAGAGGTGGCTATGGCCAGTGGTCAGACCATTCTCGCAGTAAAGACTAAAATTTTAACTGACCGTGTTCAATCTTTTTGTGCGAAAGTTAGATGAGAGTAATGTATATAACATGTTGTGAGCATTATTTCTTTTTACACGAATATAAATATTTGCTCGATTGCTTCAGAAATCTGAATGACGTTCATTCAAAACATATTGATTGGCAAGTTGTTATTTAATGGATTTAGTTGTCAGCGACAGCACGACCGGCAGAATAAGTGTAGTACACAATAGGCATATTAATGCCTAAAACTAGTCAAGGAAGAATGCCAATAACGAAAATAGTGAGAGGAGGAGGATGGTTCAACAGCAAAATATGGTAGATGTTATTAAGAAAGTGAAAGGTTACTCAGCGACAACTGAACTTAAGAAAAATGAGGAACGATCTCCTCATTACTTCACTACAATTGGATTTTAGGTAACAGGTTAAGATAACAAATGGAGTGGGGAACTTAAAACACAGAGAATCCATAATAATAATTTCAAAGAGAAATACGACCATTCTCTACCTGTCCGGAATATAGAAGACTCATAAGTAGTGCCCTTTCCTAGCGGAACTTGTGGAGCACCTCAGACCCACTTTAGCATTAGCTAGTTCTGATACTTAAATGTTAAGTTATATGAGCGCTTCCTTACACATTCTCTTTATTCTAAGACATTATTGATTGGACTAAAACACTAACCACTTGTGTATAGATTATGTGCTAGATATAACAGAAGCTGGGTGTCATTTGGTAAGTTTTAGCTTACCATTACCTACAGATCTTTTCCACCATTTAAGTTGGTTATGTGTTAAGTACACATTTTTATACTACAGTTAGTTATATGAAGACAATCGGGGTGTCGGTGTGATCTAATCTACTTCAAATTCTTGCCTTTAGTTTTTCAAGATAAAAAGATACTTTATGAGATAGGCCCTTTAGTTACCTTATATAGAGATTTTAAATGTCATCTAACTTTCTGTGGAGAAACGGGTGAACTTGTGAAGAAACCTGCGTATGAATGTAGGAAGGCCGTGACATAACTGACATCAAATGGTGTATTAGTTAAGCATGATTTTCGTTTATACGGGTCACTAGATTGTCGGGAGAATGCAGACATCAAATGCTGAGAAAATGATTAGGTTAAAGAGTTATGGGTTTGAAGGTGTGAAAATTGTGTGCTAGGTAGTAGGCATCAAGCTTTTTCTTAATGAAAATAAGACAGGAGCCTCGAGTCTCTAGAGCATTCAATTTTATTAATTTACCTGACTTGTAAAAATATATTTTATAACACTTCACTGATATTTTTGTGAAGAATGATAGTGTGAGTGATGTATTTCTACTTGTGCAGAGCATTCACTTATGCCAGAAGACGACATTGTAGTGCATATGAATTACTCACTTGTCTCTTTGCTTGTTATATGTTTGTCCTTTTTTCACACTGATTGCATACTTTTAATGACAGCTCACTTTCCATTCTGTGAAAACTTGCTTTTGAAAGCGAATACAATTTGGCTTGTTCTATGTAAATATTTGCGCATTAAAAAAAAAATGAAAATGACACTCAAAAGGATTTTCGATTCCTTTGAGAGGAAGACGTTGAAAGAATATTCTAAGGAAAAGCAAATGAGCGCTAGTATCATATTTTTTCGTAAGGAATTACTGCCACAGCCAAAGTATTTCATGATCATCTTAAGGCCTTTTGGCTTTTGGCCAGAATATTTCTTGGATAAAATTCATATGAACCGAAAACCTTCTTAGGAACTGAGCCTCGTTATTTCATCTCTTGGGGGAAACATATATCATTTTTGTTCGTCCAAACTTCGTCTTTACTGCACCTAAAGCTATAATTCTTTAGAGTATGACATTCACGAAGAAAACAAGGAAACTTTCAGAGGATGAAAAAGGAATATATATATATATATATATATATATATATAAAGTATATATGTATATATATATATATATATATATACATACATACATACATATATATGTATATATACATAAATATAAATAATGCATACGCTCATATACATAGTACTACACTCATTTTATATATACATACATATATAAATAAAGGTTTTTGCCACGAAGGAAAAAATGAAAAAGTGAGATAGCCGAGTACTTTCGGTCCTGTTTGGACCCTTTACTAAGGCAAACTGATTTTACAGAGGACAACATAATCAAAAGAAGGCCTAATATCCAAACTGACACTACAAGATTAGCAATAAGGGCGATTTCACTCTACAAGGAAACAGAGGAAAACGCTGAGGGTAGCCCACACCTTGGAGGGTACACACGCGGTAACAGGTTATTCTTCCAGAAAACAGTACATGAAAAAACAAGGAAGCATATACAACTTAATATCATGAAATTTACACAAATTTTCCCAAAAAATTATTATTAATGAAAAGACGAAAGAAAATATAAAATAAATAAATATATATATATATATATATATATATATATATATATATATATATATATATATATATATATTATATATATATCGAGCAAGAGAAAGAGGGAGAGAGAATATCGAACCAGAGAGAGAGAGAGCGGAGAGAGAGAGAGAGAGAGAGAGAGAAATAATAACTATATACATGTGGGACTAATTTAAGGTCCTTCATAAACATCTTACAAATATATGGGTCCAAATGGTACATTCCCGGACTAAGATTTAGGTTGTTTTTATTAGTGATTTGTATAATTGCCGATTCCAGTAAATTTCTTGAAACCTAATGATTAGATCTAGCAATTACAGAGGTATCACCCCAATTAATACAATGAGATTTTTCACTCGGATGGATAAACAGTGCATTTGAGGTCTGGGCTGTTCTAACTGAATACATATGCTGCTTAATACGTACACATAAATTTTTACATGACTGACCAACGTAAAACGATGGGCAATCCTTACAAGGAATTTTGTAAATGAATGTTGGTTTTTTGTTACGGGACTATTCTTAATTAGCATATCTTTAATGGTATTGTTATAAGAGAACACTACATTAACATTAAACGATTTAAATATAGATTTTATGGTTTCAAATCCACGAAAATAAGGTAAGTTAAGTACATTTTTAGGCATTTCTTTTTTATTATTAGCAACACTATAAAACTTTTTGTGAGCTTTTTGATAACATAAATCAATTAAATGAGGTGGGTAGCAGAGATCGTTTCCTATCTTTTTTATGTATTCTATTTCTTGGTCAAGATATTGTGGACTCGTTATACGCAAAGCTCGTAGGAACAGAAGAAAAAATTGAAATTTTAATATTAAGATGGTGGCCAGAATAAAAATGTACATAGTTAATTATTTGTGGGTTTTCTATAAATACTGAATTTGAATTGAAAAGATTCTCTATGTATTAATACATCTAGGAAAGGGATGACATTGTTACATTGTTATTTTTAATTTCAACAGTGAATTTTATGGATGGCACTAAATTATTCAATTTAGACAGTAAATCATTTACATCGATACCACCAGGTAAGACTACTAAGATATCATCGACATATCGGTACCATTTTAAGGGGACAAGTGTGATATTCAGGAGGTGTTGTCTCTCAAAAAATTCCATATATAAGTTTGAAAGGAGAGGTGATAAAGGGTTACTCATGGCCATACCAAATATTTGTTGGTAATATTCTCCATTAAAAATAAATCTGCAATCACAAATACATAACTTAATTAAGGAAATTATGTGACTAACGGACATAGGCAATTCATGCAGTACAAGTTCATTACTTAAATATTCTAGCACAGAGTCAATAGGACTTATGTAAACAAGGAACATACATCAAAACTGACGAAAATATCGCTAGGGTTTAGTACAATGTTATTTTATTTTTCCACAAGATCAAGAGAATTCCGGATGTGTGAATTAGATACAGTTCCTAGTAGCGGGGATAACAATTTAGTAAAATATTTAGATAGTTTATAAGCAATTGATCCTATAGTACTAATAATTGGGAGCATAGGTTTGTTTTCCTTATGAGTTTTGACTAGGCCATATAAATAAGGCAATGAGGGACACTTTACAGTTAACTTACACAAAAGTTCTTTTTTATCTTTAAGAATTTGTTTGATATTGATATTAAAGTTTTTTATTACTTGGTCCAACGGATTTTTTGCGAGTTTTTTGTAAGTTATTTCATCTTCTAGTAAAGTATGCATGCGTGATATGTAGCAGTTTTGTATCCAGAACACTAAACTATTGGATTTATCAGCCTTGGTAATGTGTAAGCTATTATCATTCTTCAATTCTTTTAAACTTTTTCTGTAGCGAGCGGGGAAGTTATTTTCATGATAGGCATGTGTAGCACTATATGTCATGCCTTTGATAATGTCTACATGATTTTGTGGTAGGTCACAGTATTTTTCAAACTTATATAGAGATGTCGCTGTTGATAAAGCTGAGGGTTTGTTACAAATGAAGAAAGAAAACCCAAAGCCTAATGCACGCACTGCATTATCACTTATTTGTTTGCTTGATAAATTCACCACACAATCACTTCTAGCATTATTGGTCCAATCACTGTCGTTGATAAGGTTGTTTAATTTTCTGTCCAGTTTTCTAATCAAAGTGTCTGTAGTTCTATGAAGTTTTCCATATATTTCTTGCCTTAATGCGTGTTTCCAATCAGCGGGAATCGAGTAGTTGAAGTTACGTCGGGCTTTTTCCAGTTCTTTAAATTTCTCCTTTTCCTCCATTTTCGCGGCAGCAATGTGACATTTTAATATCATTGAAGTAAACTCGTTAAAAGGATGTTGTTCGTATCTTCTTATGCGGTATGGTAGCAATGATTTGGGTAACACTTGTTCCGCCAGGCATTTTTTCGGAATTTCAGGTGAATTCTGGAAGAGTGCGCCGCCAGTAAGGTCTTAGAGAAAGAGGTGACGAAGCAGCTCAGCAGTGGGAACAGGAAAGTAAAAGTCAACGTGGCCCTCATGTACCATTTGGACCCATATATTTGTAATATGTTTATGAAGGACCTTAAAATAAATGAACTACTAATGAATTAGTCCCACATGTATATAGTTATTATTTCTTTCTCTCTCTCTCTCTCTCTCTCTCTCTCTCTCTCTCTCTGTGGTTCGATATTCTCTCTCCCTCTTTCTCTTGCTCGATATATTTTTGTATATATATATATATATATAATATATATATATATATATATATTCTTTTGTCTTTTCATTAATAATAATTTTTTGGGAAAATTCGTGTAAATTTCATGATATTAAGTTGTATATGCTTCCTTGTTTTTTTCATAATGTACTGTTTTATAGAAGAATAAACTGTTTACCGCGTGTGTACCCTCCAAGGTGTGGCTACCCTCAGGCATTTCCTCGTTTCTGTTAGAGTGAAATCGCCCTTATTGCTAATCTTGTAGTGTCAGTTTGGATATTAAGCCTTCTATTGACTATGTTGTCCTCTGTAAAATCAGTTTGCCTTAGTAAAGGGTCCGAACAGGACCGAAAGTACTCGGCTATCTCGCTTTTTCAGTTTTTCCCTCGTGGCATAGACCTTTATTTATACATGGCATCATGTTTTATATACTTCGTGATCAAGTTATTCATACATATATATATATATATATATATATATATATATATATATATACGTATATATTTATATATATATATGTGTGTGTGTATGTATATATAATACACAGGAGCAGGAACAAAAATGATGAATGCATTATAATTTATTCAAATGCATTTCACATTCACATGAATGCATCCTCAGGGATCCGTATAAATAACGATAAGAAATATAAATTTACAAATTGTCTGAAAAATGCAAATATGCATAAACCTAGAGTAGATTAAAAATTGACATCAAATTACACCATAAATACCAGCACATGATGAAAAAATGAGATGAAAATATATAAAAATAAAAAAATAAAAAAACATAAAAAAAAAAACATTTGAGGAATACCGATGATCGACCTAGCATGACAAAGATAAAAAACTATAAGTATGTGCATAAAAAAACAGGTTAAGAGATGTACAATAGAGTGAATACTGACGGGTGTTCAAACTACGGAACAAGCTGTTTAATGAAGAGAGACTCGAGAATCCGTCATTTATTTGGATTAGAGTTTTGGTCCAGAATAATGAAATCGTCGTATTTATTGACTGTGTTGACGTATACTGGACTGTTCAGGGTAAGATAGGCAGCCAGTACGAAAACTAAAGGCCGCCACTAACGTTCACTTATACCTGAGCAGTTATATCCTCGCAGTTATAACTAAACGTTATTGGTTTCAGTTTTGCCTGCAAAGCCCGACTGTGCAGTCATAACCCAAAGTTAGTGGCTACCTTAACTCCCCCGTGGCAGTGTACGCACACAGTTACGATCTTTTGAGAAGATCCTACGTAAGTTCACTGACTATGTACATCTCAAACAAGAATATACTCTGCTAGAGGACACGAGGAGACATAAACGATCTTTGAATCGAAACATGGAGCCTAATACGAATGGATTGACAGGTATAAGTTTGACACTGAATAAGCCAAAGTATTTATACACATTTGTAAATTGGGACCAAAAGGAACCGTCGTGTATATATGTTGGAAAAGGTAGGCCTTTCAGGGAAGGTCTGGGTACTCGGTTACAGTTCGGGAATAAACTCCCGGTACTCGGCTACAGTTCGGGAATATGCTCCCGGTACTCGGCTACAGTTCGGGAATATGCTACCCGGTACTCGGTTACAGTTCGGGAATATGCGTCCTGGTACTCGGTTACAGTTTGGGAATATGCTCCCCGGTACTTGGCTACGTTTCGGGAATATGTTCCCAGGTACTCGGCTACATTTCGAGAATATGCGTCCCCTTTACTCGGTTACAGTTCGGGAATATGCTTCCCGGTACTCAGCTACAGTTCGGGAATATGATCCCTGGTACTCGGATACATTTCGGGAATATGCGTCCCCGATACTCGGCTACAGTTCAGGAATATGCTTCCCCGGTACTCGGTTACCGTTTAGGAATATGCTCCCCGGTACTCGGCTACAGTTAGGGAATATGCTCCCCAGTACTCGGCTACAGTTGGGGAATATGATCCCCAGTACTTGGCTACAGTTGGGGAATATGCTCCCCGGTACTCGGCTACAGTTCAGGAATATGCTCACTGGTACTCGGCTACAGTTGGGGAATATGCTCCCCAGTACTCGGCTACAGTTCGGGAATATGCTCCCCAGTACTCGGCTACAATTCGGGAATATGCTCCCCAGTACTCGGCTACAGTTTGGGAATATGCTCCCCGGTACTCGGCTACAGTTCGGGAATATGCTCCCCGTACTCGGCTACAGTTCGGGAATATGCTCCCTGGTACTCGGTTACAGTTTGGGAATATGCTCCAGGTACTCGGCTACAGTTCGGGAATAAGCATCCCGGTACCCGGCTACAGTTCGGGAATATGCTACCCGGTACTCAGTTACAGTTCGGGAATATGCGCCCCGGTACTCGGTTACAGTTCGGGAATATGCTCCAGGTACTCGGTTACAGTTTGGGAATATGCTCCAGGTACTTGGCTACAGTTCGGGAATATGCTACCCGGTACTCGGTTACAGTTCGGGAATATGCGTCCTGGTACACAGTTACAGTATGGGGATATGCTTCCCGGTACTCGGTTACAGTTCGGGAATATGCTCCCCAGTACTCAGTTACGGTTCGGGAATATTTGTCCTGGTACTCGGCTTCAGTTCTGGAATATGCGTCCCGGTACTTAGTTACAATTTGGGAATATGTGTCCCGGTACTTGGCTATAATTCGGGAATATGCTTCCCAGTACTCGGCTACAGTTGGGAAATATGCTTCCCAGTACTCGGCTACAGTTCGGGAATATGTTCAACGGTACTCGGTAACAGTTCGGGAATACGCTCCCTGCTACTTGGTTAAAGTTCGGAATATGCTCCCCGGTACTCGGTTACAGTTCGGGAATGTGCTCCCGGTACTTGGTTACAGTTCGGGAATATGCCCCCGGTACTCGGTTACAGTTTGGGAATATATGTCCCAGTACTCGGTTACAGTTCGGAATATGCACCCCGGTACTCGGTTACAGTTTGGGAATATGCTCCACAGTACTCAGTTACAGTTCAGGAATATGCTCCCCAGTACTCAGTTACAGTCCGGGAATAGGCTCCACAGTACTCGGTTACAGTGCGGGAATATGCATGCTCCCCAGTACTCAGTTACAGTTCGGGAATATGCTCCCCAGTACTCAGTTACAGTGCGGGAATATGCTTCCCGGTACTTGGTTACAGTTCGAGAATATGCTCCCCAGTACGCACTTACAGTTTGGGAATATGCTCCACAGTACTCGGTTACAGTGTGGAAATATGCTCCCTGGTACTAGGATACAGTTCAGGAATATGCTCCCCGGTACTTGGTTACAGTTTGGGAATATGCTCCCCGGTACTCAGTTACAGTTCGGGCATATGCGTCCTGGTATGCGGTTACATTTCTGGAATATGCATCCCGGTCCTCGGTTACAGTTCGGGAATATGCATCCCAGTACTCGGTTACAGTTCGGGAATATGCTTCCCAGTACTTGGTTACAGTTCGGGCATATGCATCCTGGTACTCGGTTACAGTTCGGGAATATGCTCCCGGTACTCGGTTACAGCTCGGGAATATGCTCCCGGGTACTGGTTACAGTTAGGGCATTTGTGTCCTGGTACTTGGTTACAGTTCGGGAATATGCGTCTCGGTACTCGGTTACAGTTCGGGCATATGCGTCCTGGTACTCGGTTACAGTTCGGGAATATGCGTCCCGGTACTCGGTTACAGTTCGGGAATATGGGTCCCGGTACTCGGTTATAGTTCGGGAATATGCTTCCTGGTACTCGGTTACAGTTCGGGAATATGCTCCCTGGTACTTGGTTACAGTTCGGCAATATGCTCCCTGGTGCTCGGTTACAGTTCAGCAATATTCTCCCCGGTACTCATTTACAGTTTGGGATTATGCTCCCCGTTACTCGGTTACAGTTCGGGAATATGCGTCCTGGTACTCGGATATAGTTCGGGAATATGCTTCCTGGTACTCGGTTACAGTTCGGCAATATGCTCCCTGGTGCTCGGTTACAGTTCGGCAATATTCTCCCCGGTACTCATTTACAGTTTTGGATTATGCTCCCGGGTACTCGGTTACAGTTTTAAAACTATTCTTACAATTTATGTAAGAATAGTTTTAAAACCATATGTAAATTTGTATTTTTTACTACTAACTGTTCAGATCCCTGAGGATGCATTCTTGTGAATGTGAAATGCGTAGGAATGACTTATAATGCATAATTCATCGCCATGTTTGTTCCTATGCCTGCTCACTGTATACTTTGGACTTGAGCTTACTGGCCTGCCTTCTTGCTTCTTCGCTCTTCATATATATATATATATATATATATATATATATATATATATATATATGTATATGTATATATAAATATATATATATATATATATATATATATATATATCCTATATATATATATATATATATATATATAAGTCATATCACATTACCGTGATTCATATACGTATATCGAGCTACAAATGTCCTTTAATATCTAATTCACTGTCCTGGAATTGAAGATGTCGATGGCTCGTGCCCGTCGGCTGGCAATTCTATTAATGCCTAAAAAATTCCCTTTCGGTTAAACATATATGAAAGTATTTTAATTCTGAGGTAGGATTTTTGAAATTAAACCTCATTCCTATGAACCCTAAGAGAATTGGAGGTTTCTTCAGTTATAAGGACAAGCTTCAAGAATTCACGAGATCCAACATAATATATAAATTTCAATGCCCAAGATGCCTTGGTAATTACGTTGGATCCTCTGGAAGACTGTTGAAGGTTCGATATTATAGCCATCTAGGTCATAGTTTGAGGACTCGTGCATCCAAATGCAAAATTACAGCGAAAAAAAAAACATTTGTCAATAATAGGCACTACTAAACAAACAGCCTACTTAACGACCCTTGAGTCTTTATTTATCAAGCACCTCTGTCCAGGCTTTACCTGTTTCTTCGTCTCCTCTCTTTCTCTGGCGTAAGTGTTGTCTGGGCATGTATGAACTGTTGTGGTCACTTGGCTCTTTTCCTTTCCTTGAATAGGTAGCCTTCCTCATTTACTCATGTTTTGTTTTTATTTTAAGGTTTCAAATTTTTTAATCTTAGCTTTTTTTTGGCAATAATTTGTGCTTTTATCTTGTAATTTATTATATAAGAAAATTTGATTATTGCAAACTGATGATGTGTTGAAGTAACATGAAACGTTATATGCTTCTTAGACTGCTTTCTTCCAGGGACTCCTGAATGTTTTATCAACGATCTATCTGATGTGTGTGTATTTTATATATATATATATATATATATATATATATATATATATAACTATATATTATATTATATTATATATATATATATATATATATATATATATATATATATAAAACTATATTATATATATATATATATATATATACTATACCTATATATATCTATATCATAATATATATATATATATATATATATATATATATACCTAAAACTATATATATATATATATATATATATATATATATATATATATGTATGTATTATGTATTTACATATGTATGTGTGTGAAGACAAAATCTACATAGGAAATTGAAACGATGGCCGCTGCAGGGCTTTCGACTTCTCGTCCGTTATTAAACAGACTATAAATATGAAAATACGTTTACAAAGAAACCTCGTATAAATGACAGATGGGGATTGTAAAGGAAAATATGTACCTGGAATCCAACACAGCTGAAGAATTAGCAGACCTACCCAAAGCGAGGGTCTTAGATTTGCCTCTATTTAAGGTAGGTTTACTAATTCTTCAGCTGTATTGGATTCCAGGTACATATTTTCCTTAACAATCCCTATCTACCATTTACACAAGCTTTTTTGTAAACTTATTGCCATATTTATATTAGTCTGCTTAGTAGAGGATGAGAAATTGAAAGGCCTCGCAGCGGTGCTCCAATGTTCCACTTTCCTTCGTGGATTTTGTCTTTATTTATATATTCATCACTTTCAAATCTTCGTGAGTCAATTGTACATTATGTGTGTGTGAACACTAACTGCAGCATATCCAAAATCATTCACAACTAAAAATTTCTTTATATATATATATATATATATATATATATATATATATATATATATATATATATATATATATATATATATTAATGAAAAATTCTTGACTTCAACTATGATTAGCAAAGAAAAATATTTACAAGTATGTTGTAAAATAATGATAAATATGACCATAATAAAATAAAAAATTTCCATAATAAATAAGCGAGAATTAAAAGCAATAGGCTGCTATTATATATACTAGTGGACCAACCCAGTGCTGTCCGGGAATACTCTGAATGACAGCTGGTTATTTACATTAGAAAGGAAGTAACACATGGTTCTCTTTTGATTAACATGTCCCCGTTAAATGACACACTCCAACTAGACCTAAACAGACCCCCACTAAACTAAACCCCCTAAGTAAAAACACACCCACACTAGACCAAGCACACCGCACTAAACTGAAACACCCCCACTAAACCGAAGCATACCCCAATAAAACAAAACACACCCTCACTAAAGCTAAAGACATAACCCACTAAACCTAAACACACCCACGCTAAAAGTAAACACAACACCCCCACTAAACCTAAACATATTGTCAACTAAGCCTAAACACCACTCCCACTAATCCTAAATACACACCAACCATTAAACCTAAATGCAACCCCACTAAACCTATAAACACTTCCAACTAAACCTAAACTCTCAAAACGTCGAAAGACACCCCCACTCAACCCAAACGCATCCCCCACTGAACCTAAAACCCACCCCACCCTACTAAACCAAAACACACCCTTATTAAACCTATACACATCCATTACTTCATCTAAACGCACCACCACTAGACCTAAACATGCACCACCTACTAAACCTAAATGCACTTCCACTAAACCTTAATACATCCGTCACTAAACCTAAATGCACCTCCACTAAACCTAAACACACACCACCCACTAAACCTAAATTCACACCCTACTAAACCTACACACCCCATAAATCAAAACACAAACCCACTAAACCCAAACACACACCACTAAATCTACATACACCCCCACTAAACCTAAACATACCACCGACTAAACCTAAATATGGCCCCACTACACCTAAACACACCGTAATCAAAACATGCCCAAACTAAACCTAAACACATCCCCCACTAAACCTAAACACATCCACCACTAAACCTAAACAACCTCTCCCACCAAACCTAAACATACCTTCCATTAAACATAAACATACCTCTCACTACACCGAAATGCACCCCAAGAGAACCTAAATGCACCCACCATTACACCTAAACACATATCACCCACAAAACATGGACACGCCCCCTCACTAAGCCTAAATACAACCCCACTAAACCTAAACACACCCCATACTATGCCTAAACACACCACCATTACACCTTTCTCAACCCCCATTAATCTTAAACACATCCCCACCCCCAATAAACCAAAACACATATCCACGTTAAACCTAAACTCAAACTTTGATACAGAATTATTAATCACAAGAAAGAAAAACATTATATTTCTGTGGTATCAAGTACATGAAATGATGGTGTGATAATCCCGAAGTGGTTATTTACCACACACGTTACAAAAGGAAAGTGGTTGGGGGGAAGGTGAAGGGGTGGGGTTATGGGTTTGAAACCTGTGAAAACCTTTCCGGGGTCAAATGAGGGCTGCGTGCAAAATTTCGCCTAGATCGGTCAAGCGGTTTGGATTTCTATAGAGTACAAGTTTGTTACTACAGTAAACGAAAGTCTACAGATCTCTCGTTATGTCTGTTATTGTCTGTCTGTCACGGGGATACGGGTTTGAAACCAATCCTATTATTCAGTTGGGTCTAATAATAGTCACGTGTCAGAGGTTTGGCTAGATCAGTCAAGCGGTTCAGATTTATTTAGCAAACAAACCTATAACAAACATTCACTTGCATATATATATATATATATATATATATATATATATATATATATATATATATGGATATACATATATATATATATATATATATATATATATAATATATATATATATATATGTATATATATATATATCTATATATATATATATATATATATATATATATATATATATATATATATATATATATATATATATATATGTGTGTGTGTGTGTGTGTGTGTGTGTGTATGTCTGTATGTATAGCTGCATACGTATACGTACATAAGCAAGCACAGAGCTACTTGCATACTATTTGTATGTTTTAATACATGTTATCGTAACCAATAGCTTTCACGCATGGCTATCGCCGAGCATTTCTAAAGCCTGACACTAACGTTCAGCTATGCCTGCGCAGTTATAACTGCACAGTTGGACTGTGCAATTTAACCGAACGTTAGTGTGGACAACCTGCACAGTTTTTCTGGCCTGCGCAGGCAGCCTGAGTAAATTGCTCATCTCGATGAACCTCAGTCCAAACGTCTGCGCATGCTTGAGGACATAGGTGTAGCCTATGTCCTCTGGCTAGTAATCATCTTTGAGATATCGTTAACTTGATGAATAGTACATCATTTTAACCCGTCTTTTTTACACATATACAAATACAACTATATCTACTTTCAACTGTATAAGAGACGTTGTTTTTTACGGTTTGTTTACGTCATCCTGAAATACCTCCACTAAATCTGACGTAAAGGAATTCCATTGAGACTACGTTTGATATAATGCATTATGTCAAATAGGTGAAATACTTCCTTTACGCGTCTGAACCAGAAGAAGTCGTGGCATAGACAGTATCCTACAGCTCTAGCTATTGCAAAGATCCATAATGCCTGGCAAAGTACAGCAGTTATCGTTATGCGTCACAGCTTTGACACAACAGTGACCTATAGGCCTACTTACTACTGTGAATTTTCAATAACAAACAATACCTTTTTTTTAACCCAATATTATATGGCATGTATAAAATTACGAGTGTTCTGATTTCAAAATTAAAATCGCCAATGCACTTACGAGCCACAATAATGTCATGCAAAAGCATAAGACAATTCAACAGAGAAATTTATATACTGCCAATAGACATTTAGCATAAAATTGCGGGCAAGAAATTCATTTTGCTTTACCTACCTGTCAAAGGTTATCTATTCCATTGTCTCTAGAAGATTTCCTATGTCCATTTCTGCACTCATCAGCTGCACACCGTACCGTTAGTGAAATAATGAACGAAAAATTCGCAAGACACTTGAGGCACCAAATTAATTTCCGCGGTTCCCGGTTATTTAAAGTTTCTCTGGAAGCAGCGCTACCCTGCTTGGTGGTAGTATACATCAAAGTGAGCTGAACTTGAGGCAGGTAAATGTAACATGTCCGAATAGCATTTTGATATTTCATTTGAGTATTTATTAATGCAGATGAAAGCGTATTAAATAATTCGAACTTCTCCATCAATTATATCTTATGCCTGTTAATAAAGCTGCCTAGTTCACAGGCTATGAAAAAATTTATTCACGAGTTTAAAGGTAAATAGCACGGTCCAAAGTCAACAACAAATACGGGTTTCCTATGCACAGTATTTAATTCTGAATTTTTCATATATTTGCCAGTACATTTTAACGTAAATTGGGACAATTCAAACTAAATAATATTTGATTAAAAGTATAATTCTAATTTTTTAAAGTCTAGATTTTACTTAAAACTCGAAACTGATAAAGATCACTGCAGGTGAAAATATATGGGGAGGTAAAACGAACAGCCTCCATAATTTGGCGGGAGAATCACATCCAGTAGAGTTTCTTGTCAGTACATTCTTAGTTCGGGATATTGTTCAAAACACCAGAAGTGCTTTGAAGCAGTGTGGTATTACACGGGTTGGTCTTGTGAGGATATATTTCCAATTCAATAGTTGCTGCAGCTCTGTTTGTAGGTGCACAAACTAAAACAATAAATTTCGCTACTAGCTGAATAGCAGAAATGTCATAAATGTGGGCTTATGCTTTTATCGGCCTTGTGTCTTTGTAGCCTATTAAGCATTTATTGTTTCTTGGTAACTTATTACTAATACAGAATTACGTTTCTCTTATTGTTTGTAGCTATGCATGCCTGTTGATTTCATACGTCAACATTTAACCCCTAAACTATTTCTTCAAAATACGAGAATTTGGTTAAGGGTTAATATTGGAAACCTCTTAATATATTCATAATGATTATAAACTATTAAGCTTAAATTGGAGGAATTGTATAATTATTGTTAGCTTTGTAAATTTATTTGTGTACTTAATATTAACTTTCTAAATTTAACGAAGTCACTGCTAAGGGGTACGACTAACCAGAGTCAAAGTATACAGGGTCTGCTCACGTCATCAGTTACAAAAGGACCATATCTTTATGAAACTATGTTTACGATAACATTTTCATATAACTATTTTTGCGATGGCGTTTTTCTAGATAAATTTTCCTCTTATTGCATGTTGCCGTACACTACGTTAACGTACAAAGAATGCTCTTTCAAATGATATATGGCACATTACAATTACGATGCTTTCAAACCCACAAGCGCGCACAGAAAAAATTATCCACGCACACAAAAATGTGCAATTATTTCATCCGTCAACCTACATACATTCACGTTTCGTAGCGTATCTGACTAAGGGATGATGATAGAAAGAAACTGAAAAATGGATAAGAAAGCTGATAAAATTTACTATATAATGCTTAAACAAAATTGATAGGTGTTCTCAGAAATTTTCGAGGAATTCTAGGTCAAAGACGGACCAAAATTTTTAAATTTTATGTAAATATTTACCATATTTTTTTAACATAATTTTTCATCTTATTACATTTTGCAATATACCATGTAAAAGTGCAAAGAATACCCTTTCAATTGGTATATGACACATTACAATTACAATTATTTTCAAACTCATAATCGCGCACAGAAAAAATTATCTTCGCACGCAAATATTATAAAAAATTAAGCGTTCGTAGGAGATCTGAAATCTAGCCCCGCCCCTTATGAAACATCATCAGATACATCCAGCCAGACTGACGAATACCTTTTTGTACTTTTTTCGTAAATATTATAATCGTTTGAGGCATGCATAATTAATACCTTTATGTATACAGTTTGTGTTATATGTAAGCTATGTGTTCGGAAGTATACTTATGTGATATGAAGTGCTAATGAGAAATTTGCTGGAAATATGTTCCCTGTGTCATTTTCTTCATCATTTATTCCTTTGATACCTTATATCGTATACGATGTAATTCTTATACTTTTGATATCGTTTTCTTTTTTGTGATCAAGTCGTGCAAATGTAACTGCCATTTTTTACACTGTCTGTACCCACATTTTCTTTGTATTTATTGCATAACAATAACTATTCATAATAAGATTCGGAAAATATAATTAATATATCATTCTAACCTTTCGCATAAAAAAAGTTGCTTTTCAAAGTGAGGTATGAGCACAGTGACAGAACTAAATACATTTCTTAAGAATTATTTAAAATCTTGATAATATTACTACCTGAAAGAGAGAGAGAGGAGAGAGAGAGAGAGAGAGAGAGAGAGAGAGAGAGAGAGAGAGAGTGTGTTCATGTTATAAAAAATGGACTTAAAGAGAATACAGCAAACCAGTATATAGGTAAGTAAATAAATAAGTAAAGAATAAACATATGAAGAAAGCTGGAGTAGCTATGAGTGTTCAAACTAGTATATTTTCTGCAATCAAACAAGGATTGGTGACTAAATGAGAGAATGGGTATTTAAAAAATCAAATATGTGACCTCTCTACAGATTTGTTCATCAAGATTTTATGAAAAACACCATGTGATATGGATGAAATGTATGAAAACTAAGGGTTCTTTAAGAAATTCAATGGAGAAGCACGGAGTGTTACTTTTGTGATGTCACTGTATTAGCTCCGCCCCCACTGCCGAGTTGAGCAGACCCTATATACTTTGAATGGGTATTAAAAAACATCAAGCATGTGACCTCTTTACAGATTTTATCAAGATTTTATCAAAAAAACCATGTGCTATGGATTAAATGTATAAAAACTAAAGCTTCTTTAAGTAATTCAATGGAGAAGCACGGGCAGTGTTACTCTTGTGATGTCACAGTATTAGCTCCGCCCCCACTACCGAGTTGAGCAGACCCTATATACTTTGACTCTGCGACTAACTATGCTCCTTTCTCTTTAGCGAGCCTATACTCTATTTTTTTCCATCTTTCCATCTGCCTGTGGTGGTCATGCATGGTAATGCTGCATCCCGGGCTTTAAATTGTTTTAGGTAAATAAAGGATATCTGGGTGTACATTTGCAACTGAAAAGTATTTTAATAATCTACTGTATGCGAATTACACCATTAATATTCGAAATAGGATATTATTTAAAGCCCGGGATGCAGTGTTACCATGGGCAAACACCACAGGCGGATGGACAGATGGAAAAAACAACAGAGTATTGTAGAATTCTCACGCATTTTATATACTTTGATTATTTTTATTTAGCATTTAAAATTTAATTACTTTACCAATACCATTAGATTCTTTCGAATCAGTAAAGAACTTAATTTGGTGAGCAATAAGAACCGTTTATCTGGCAAAATGTTTCGCGGGTCTAGGCCAACAGCATGTTTCTGGAGCTACTGTAAATTCAGGCAGCATGCTAGTTACATACATAGATATAGATGCGATCTCGTGCACGTAAGGCGCCATTATTATGTGATCGTTGTCAGAGATGGCATAGATATCAACTGCGGAGACCAACGGCAAAAAAGCCACTTCTGGCACCCAATGCTGGGTCATCAACTGTGTCAATTACAGGAACAAGTTCACAAAAGAACAGGGGATCACATTTCACAAGTAAGAGACCTTTTTTTCATTCAGAGAATCTTTATGGTTGCTGAAATAACCTCAAGTAGACGTGTGTTAGATCGCAGTCAACTTCACTCCTCTTTTACATCTAATAAAGTACGTAAGGAATATTGTAATAAACTTGTCATTAAAGCAGGGGTGTTGTTTATCCGTGTTACGTGCCTGCAACTCGTAAAATATTCTTCCAAATGACGGATTGTATGGAATAAAAGTTGTTCAGTGTGCTGAAATCTACCTGAAGTCACTAGGATGTAGGGTTACCATCAGTCCATGCAACCATGGTTATGCTTGACTATTTTTCTTACTACTTGTACTACAACAATGTACATAGGCTAGTATCATGAAGCCTAGATCTAGGCCTGCTACAGTTTTAAGTGTTAATGAAATGTTATGGTAGTGTTCTTTACATGTTATTAATAAGTTCTCAAACCTGGTATGGAGAGGACTCTGTTAAATTTGATCTGCCAGAACACTTAAGGTCGTATATCCTTCAATTTTACTATTATTATTTTTACTTAAAAAAGTAAACTTCAAATTCATAGTACGTTTTAGCTTGAAAAATCGGGCTCAGACTGGAAACCCTGTGTCCTTGCCTAAAATGAGCTTGTTTCACTTATCCCAACTAACATTACACACAAGTGAATATTGGCTGATATGTATCAGGCTATTGAACCTAAGCTATTACTAATATTATATATCATATGCCTATGACTGAAGCTTATATGGGATGACAGCGTTGGAGATGACAATTATTTTACCATATTGTATCAGTTTGACCCATGAATAAAGAACGGTAATTAGTTCTGTCTCTAGAGTAAAACAGGACTGCAAATTGATAGTGGAAAATAAAGGCACATAACGTCGACAAATTGGTCAACTTCATTGCTCAAGTGTATACAAACTACAGCAGACAGAAGTAAAATTTTTATTTCTACATATAATACACATTGTCCTTGGTAAATGCAGCAAAGATAATCTACGAGTCATTAAAGACTGCTGTGAAAATAACCATAATGTAGTTGCCATATCTGCAAAACTTTATGGCTTAATCGTAGAAGAAATATACCAACAAAATTAAATATTTTCACATCTGCATACAGTACATATTGTATATATTAAATGGTGCATAAATCATTGGACAGTCTTGACGGACATCCGAGAAAACACGTTTTAAAGAAAGAGTACAAGGTTTCCCATAAGATTGTATGGGTTTGCGCTATTGTTTACATCAGAACGATCGCCTGCAATGGCACCAGGCAGTGCACGTCACAGACT
>NC_087200.1:66357491-66379991 GCF_015104395.2 Macrobrachium nipponense
AGTCTGTGACGTGCACTGCCTGGTGCCATTGCTAGGCGATCGTTCTCATGTAAAACAATAGCGCAAACCCATACAATCTTATGGGAAACCTTGTACTCTTTCTTTAAAACGTGTTTTCTCGGATGTCCGTCAAGACTGTCAAATGATTTATGCACCATTTAATATATACAATATGTACTGTGTCCAGATATGAAAATATTTAATTTTGCTGGTATATTTCTTCTACGAGTAAGCCATAAAGTTTTGTAGATATGGCAACTACATTATGGTTATTTTCACAGCAGTCTTTAATGACTGGTAAATTATCTGTGCTGCATTTACCAAGGACAATGTGTACTATATGTAGAAATAAAAATTTTACTTCTGTCTGCTGTGGTTTGTATACACTTGAGCAATATAGTTGACCAATTTGTCGACGTTATGTGCCTTTACTTTCCACTATCAATTTGCAGTCCTGTTTTACTCTAGAGGCAGAACTAATTACCGCTCTTTATTCATGGGTCAAACTGATACAATATGTTAAAATAATTGTCATCTCCAACGCTGTCATCCCATATAAGCTTCAGCCATAGGCATATGATATATAATATTAATAATAGCTTAGGTTCAATAGCCTGATACATAGCATATTCACTTGTGTGTACTGTTGGTTGGGATAAGTGAAACAAGCTCATCTTAGGCAAGGACACAGGGTTTCCAGTCTGAACCCGATTTTTCAATCTAAAACGTACTATGAACTTGAAGTTTCCTTTTTTAAGTAAAAATAATAATAATAATATTGAAGGATATACGACCTTAAGTGTTCTGGATCAAATTCAACAGGGCCCTGTCTATACCAGGTTTGAGAACTTATTAATAACATGTAAAGAACACTACCATAACATTTCATTAACACTTAAAACTGTAACAGCCCTGGATCTAGGCTTCATGATACTAGCCTATGTACATTGTTGTAGTACAAGTAGTAAGAAAAATAGTCAGGCATAACCATGGTTGTATGGACTGATGGTAACCCTACATACTAGTGACTTTTCAGGTAGATTTCAGCACACTGAACAACTTTTATTCCATACAATCCGTCATTGGAAGAATATTTTACGAGCTGTGGGCACGTAACACAGATAAACAACACCCCTGCTTTAACAACAAGTTATTACAATATTCCTTACGTATTTTATTAGATGTAAAAGAGGAGTGAAGTTGACTGCGATCTAACACACGTCTACTTGAGGTTATTTCAGCAATCATAAAGATTCTCTGAATGAAAAAAGGTCTCTTGTGAAATGTGATCCCCTGTTCTTTTGTGAATTTTTTCCTGTAATTGACACAGTTGATGACCCAGTATTGGCTGCCAGAAGTGGCTTTTTTGCCGTTGGTCCCCGCAGTTGATATCGATGCCATCTCTGACAACGATCGCATAATAATGGCGCCTTACGTGCACGAGACCGCATCTATATCTATGTATGTAACTACCAAGCTGCCTGAATTTACAGTAGCTCTAGAAACATGCTGTTGGCCTAGACCCACGAAACATTTTGCTAGGTAACGGTTCTTATTGCTCACCAAATTAAGTTCTTTACTGATTCGAAAGAACAATTAAATATCTATCTTTATTAAATTAATCTAACGGTATTGGTTAAAGTAATCAAATTTTTAAATGCTAAGTAAAAATAAACTCAAAGTATATAAAATTCGTGAGAATTCTACTATACTCTGTTGTTTTTTCCATCTGTCCACCTGCCTGTGGGTGTTTGCCCATGGTAACACTGCGTCCCGGGCTTTAAATATTATCCTATTTCGAATATTAACGTTGTAATTCGCATAGAGTAGATTATTAGAATACTTTTCAGTTGCAAATGTACGCCCAGATATCTTTTATTTACCTAAAACAAGTTAAAGCCCGGGATGCAGTGTTACCATGCACGACCACCACAGGCGGATGGAAAGATGGAAAAAAATAGAGTATAGGCACGCTAAAGAGAACGGAGCATAGTTAGTCACAGAGTCAAAGTATATAGGGTCTGCTCAACTCGGCAGTGGGGGCGGAGCTAATACTGTGACGTCGCAAGAGTAACATTGCCCGTGCTTCTCCATTGAATTACTTAAAGAAGCTTTAGTTTTAATACATTTAATCCATATCGCATGGTTTTTTTTTTTTATAAAATCTTGATAAAATCTGTAAAGGGGTCACATGCTTGATGTTTTTTGATACCCATTCAAAGTATATACGGTCTGCTCAACTCGGCAGTGGGGGCGGAGCTAATACTGTGACGTCACAAAAGTAACACTCCGTGCTTCTCCATTGAATTTCTTAAAGAACCCATAGTTTTTATACATTTCATCCATATCGCATGGTGTTTCTCATAAAATCTTGATGATCAAATCTGTAGAGAGGTCACATATTTGATTTTTTAAATGACCATTCTCTCATTTAGTCACCAAGCCTTGTTTTATTGCACAAAATATACCAGTTTGAACACTCATAGCTACTCCAGCTTTCTATATGTTTATTCTTTACTAATTTATTTACTTACCTATATACTGGTTTGCTGTATTCTCTTCAAGTCCATTTTTTATAACATGAACTTTACCTTTCTTCTCTCTCTCTCTCTCTCTCGCTCTCTCTCTCCTCTCTCTCTATCTCTCTCTCTCGCTCTCTTTCAGGTAGTAATATTATCAAGATTTTAAAAAATTCTTAAGAAATGTATTTAGTTCTGTCACTGTGTTCATACCTCACTTTGAAAAGCAACTTTTTTTATGATAAAGGTTAGAATGATAGATTAATTATATTTTCCAAATCTTATTATGAATACTTATTGTTATGCAATAAATACAAAGAAAATGTGGATACAGGCAGTGTAAAATATGGCAGTTACATTTGCACGACTTGACCACAAAAAAGAAAACAATATAAAAAGTATAAGAATTACATCATATACGATATAAGGTATCAAAGGAATAAATGATGAAGAAAATGATACAGGGAACCACATTTCCAGCAAATTTCTCATTAGCACTTCATATCACATAAGTATACTTCCGAACACATAAGTTTACATATAACACAAACTGTATACATAAAGGTATTAATTATGCATGCCTCAAACGATTATAATATTTTCGAAAAAAAGTACAAAAAGGTATTCGTCAGTCTGGCTGGATGTATCTGATGACGTTTCACAAGGGGAGGGGATAGATTTCAGATCACCCACGAACGCTTAATTTTTTATAACTTTTGCGTGCGAAGATAATTTTTTCTGTGCGCGATTATAGGTTTGAAAATAATTGTAATTGTGATGTGTCATATACCAATTGAAAGGGTATTCTTTGCCATTTTACATGGTATATGGCAAAATGTAATAAGATGAAAAATTATGTAAGAAAAATGTGGTAAATATTTACATAAAATTTAAAAATTTTGGTCCGTCTTTGACCTAGAATTCCTCAAAAATTTCTGAGAACACCTATGAATTTTATTTATGCATTATATAGTAAATTTTAATCAGCTTTCTTATCCATTTTTCAGTTTCTTTCTATCATCATCCCTTAGTCAGATACGCTACGAAACGTGAATGTATGTAGGTTGACGGATGAAATAATTGCACATTTTTGTGTGCGTGGATAATTTTTTCTGTGCGCGCTTGTGGGTTTGAAAGTAATCGTAATTGTAATGTGCCATATATCATTTGAAAGAGCATTCTTTGTACTTTAACGTAGTATACGGCAACATGCAATAAGAGGAAAATTTATATAAAAAAAAACGCCATCGCAAAAATAGTTATATGAAAATGTTATCGTAAATATAGTTTCATAAAGATATGGTCCTTTTGTAACTGATGACGTGAGCTGACCCTGTATACTTTGACTCTGGTTAGTCGTACCCCTTAGCAGTGACTTCGTTAAATTTAGAAAGTTAATATTAAGTACACAAATAAATTTACAAAGCTAACAATAATTATACAATTCCTCCAATTTAAGCTTAATAGTTTATAATCATTATGAATATATTAAGAGGTTTCCAATATTAACCCTTAACCAAATTCTCGTATTTTGAAGAAATAGTTTAGGGGTTAAATGTTGACGTATGAAATCAACAGGCATGCATAGCTACAAACATTAAGAGAAACGTAATTCTGTATTAGTAATAAGTTACCAAGAAACAATAAATGCTTAATAGGCTGATATAAAAGCATAAGCCCACATTTATGACATTTCTGCTATTCAGCTAGTAGCGACATTTATTGTTTTAGTTTGTGCACCTATAAACAGAGCTGCAGCAACTATTGAACTGCAAATATGTCCTCAAAAGACCAACCCGCGTAATACCACACTGCTTCAAAGTACTTCTGGTGTTTTGAACAATATCCCGAACTAGGAGTGTACTGACAAGAAACTCAACTGGATGTGATTCTCCCGCCAAATTATGGAGGCTGTTCGTTTTACCTCCCCATAAATTTTCACCTGCAGTGATCTTTATCAGTTTCGAGTTTTAAGTAAAATCTAGACTTTAAAAAATTAGAATTATACTTTTAATCAAATATTATTTAGTTTGAATTGTCCCAATTTACGTTAAAATGTACTGGCAAATATATGAAAAATTCAGAATTAAATACTGTGCATACGAAACCCGTATCTGTTGTTGACTTTGGACCGTGCTATTTACCTTTAAACTCGTGAATAAATTTTTTCATAGCCTGTGAACTAGGCAGCTTTATTAACAGGCATAAGATATAATTGATGGAGAAGTTCGAATTATTTAATACGCTTTCATCTGCATTAATAGATACTCAAATGAAATATCAAAATGCTATTCGGGACCATGTTACATTTTACCTGCCTCCCCTCAAGAACTTCAGCTCACTCTTGATGTATCATGTATACTGCCACCAAGCAGGGTAGCGCTGCTTCCAGAGAAACTTTAAGTAACCGGGAACCGCGGAAATTGATTTGGTGCCTCAAGTGTCTTGCGAATTTTTCGTTCATTATTTCACTAACGGTACGGTGTGCAGCCGATGAGTGCAGAAATGGACATAGGAAGTCTTCTAGAGACAATGGAATAGATAACCTTTGACAGGTAGGTAAAGCAAAAGGAATTTCTTTGCCCGTAATTTTATGCTAGTCAGTAGATGTCTATTGGCAGTATATAAATTTCTCTGTGGATTTGTCTTATGCTTTTGCATGACATTATTGTGGCTCGTAAGTGCATTGGCGATTTTAATTTTGAAATCAGAACACTCGTAATTTTTGTACATGCCATATAATATTGGGTTAAAAAAAAGGTATTGCGTGTTATTGAAAATTCACAGTAGTAAGTAGGCCTATAGGTCACTGTTGTGTCAAAGCTGTGACGCATAACGATAACTGCTGTACTTTGCCAGTCATTATGGATCTTTGCAATAGCTTGAGCTGTAGGATACTGTCTATGCCACGACTTCTTCTGGTTCAGACGCGTAAAGGAAGTATTTCACCTATTTGACATAATGCATTATATCAAACGTAGTTTCTCAATGGAATTCCTTTACGTCAGATTTAGTGGAGGTATTTCAGGATGACGTAAACAAACCGTAAAAAACAACTTCTCTTATACAGTTGGAAGTAAATATAGTTGTATTTGTATATGTGTAAATAGACGGGTTAAAATGATGTACTATTCATCAAGTTAACGATATCTCAAAGATGATTACTACCCAGATAATTAAGTCTGACATATTAGGCTACACCTATGTCCTCAAGCTACACATTGGTTAATATTCTAAATCATTGATCCTTGTTCTAAGTCATCTTCATTTCGAATATACTATAAATATAATTTTCTTGTATGAAAGTTACTGAACCATCATGCCAAGGAACCTTTAAGAATGGTAACAGCGAGAAAAGGAACCATTGCCAAGCTAACGCTAGGCCTATGCCAATAGGTTCGGTAGAATTTCTAGCGTTTTACCCCCTTTATTGAAAATAAATCAAAATTGCTTTCCTGTTGCAGTATATATTTAACAATTCTCCTTGTATTTTGGTGCAAAGCCATATGACCTTGCTAGCCTTTTCTGTCGTCGGTTTATTTACAAGACGCTGATAAGCTTAGCGGAAAACTCGCATTAAGCTAAACGTGTTATAAAATTCTCCGCTTAATAATGCTCCCGGAATTACTAAAGCAGCTAAAAGCACTAAAGGAAAAGCAGTATGTAGATGAATGCGAAACTGTGTCATAGTGATGCTATTTCAAAAAATTGCTTGCCGTTAAGCCCGCCACTAACTTCAACTAACGTTCAGGCCTATACCTGCACAGTTATAGCTGCGCAGTCGGACTGTGCAGGCATCTCTTCGCCACTTACGATACAGCCCAGACCGTTTCCCCAGCTCTCCGTAGGACCCATGGCGTCAACACACGATGCTCTCTCTAGCTGTAATTGGCTGGTTGACATCATAAAAAGAAATTCATAAACGTCGAGTATGACGTCCGGTGAAAAGAGTGGTTGATAAAAACGAATTAAATATTCCTATGTGAATTTTTAAATTTTAAATTTGGCCCTAAGGACTTTCATAATGTTTATGGAATATTTTATGAATGGAGGAAGAGTTCCATGGAAAGATAATTAAGATCGTATTCGTTTGCTTTCGTTTCAAAGATGACGCATATACTAGGCCTAACATTTTTTTTATATTTCATTAAAAGGGTTAATCTTGATTTGTTATTGTTTAAAGATAGACTTTCTTATGACGTGTTACAGTGAATGAAATTCCTTAGTTTACTACTGTCTTCATGTGTTACATTAGTGTGTTGATTAGTCCAATTTCATTTCAAAGCGAACTTCCGTGGGATGTAAGCAATGAAAAAACACACAGTCCAATTTTGTTGAATTTGTTTCCTCAAAAAGTAGAACGTATTTTGTTTTCAATTTAAAAATGAATTACATACATGGTGAATCATCATGAATAGACGCATAGGCCTATTCTTGTTTTACATTATTTTACCATGATAAATATTCATTCTCATTGAAAAACTGCCTTGCATATATGGTTTATAACTAAGAATAAACATACATGTAGTGCTTGGCCTTGTATAACGAGGCGCACTGTGGAGGTATTAAGACCTGCGAGTTATACGCAAGTATCGTGTTGTATACTTCTCATCCTCATCGGAGATTGCGAAGATAATTTCTAAGTCAGTCTCTTCCCTGGGTCTAAAGGCGGAGATATTTCAAACTTATGATGCTAATTTAACAATATATTTGTGAAACTACATCTCTTGAGTAGAGGCAAGACGGTGGGTAAGAGAACTTGATTCTAGGAGGGGAAGTAGAGTTCTTTGAGTTACAATGCATTTACAAAATTATAAGAGAGCAAAGCTTAGCTCAGCATACTAACATACAGACAGACGAACATGTGAGAGGAAGTCACGTAGACATCTGTGGGTTAGAGGTCAATAGGTTCTCAGGTGAAAGCACTGTGACCTGTTTGACACAACAATGGATTTGATTATCACAGGCAAATGCAAACCAGGGCGTCGCTGATTCAACACACCAAGGCCTAGCTTGCATTCTGTTTATCAATCTTTATCACACTCCTTGCTATCTCAACAGTGACCCCTTGGGTCATTGGCTTATTTATATATGGAATATATATATTTTAGATGTAACCCTTACATACATAGGTTTAATCTGTTCGATAGCCTTTGAATTTTACTTGTCAAAGCAAAGTCTCATACATATAGAAGGTTTCGATGAAATCTACAAGACATTCAAGAATGATATCACTTTCAGCCTTCATTATACAATATTATTTTTCCTGTGGAAAAATGGCAAAATTATAAATATATATTATTCTGACTTCCGTATCAATTATTAAAAACAAATAGATCCAATATATCATCAATTTAGGTATAAACACTTTTCAGAAATTTAATAAAACCCATCTCAGTGTCCTTAATTAGTACATGTTCCGCGGACAGCGAACTGAGCCAAAAAAGTTGTCCACCTAATTAAAGTTGCAATGCATCGCAGACGTTTGGACTGAGGTTCATCGAGATGAGCAATTTACTCAGGCTGCCTGCGCAGGCCAGAAAAACTGTGCAGGTTCGTCCACACTCGTTCGGTTAAACTGCACAGTCCAACTGTGCAGTTATAACTGCGCAGAGGGCATAACTGAACGTTAGTGCCCCCCCAGAAAATGAATGTTCATAGGACATCAGACGAACGTACTTTACAAGCTTGCGAACTTTAGGCCCCAAACTTAAAAAGTGCTTGTGATACACCTAAGAAGTACCCGTTTTCGTGTACACTTTTAGGTTTGTGCAAGCCTTAAATATGCTTGAAATAAACCTTAATAAAAGCCTTGAAAGAGCTTCAAAAAACCATGGTATAAACCATTCAAAAAGCCCTTACAGAACCTTAAATAGGCTTTATAAATGCCTCATAATTACCTATTACCTGCTTTTAACATACTTTATACAATCCTGTACAGAACCTTAAATAGGCTTTATAAATGCCTCATAATTACTTTTTAACTGCTTTATACAAACGTTGTAAGGATAATAAACAATTCTTATTGAGGCCCTGAAAATGTGTTTACAAGGTTTACATGAACCTTGCAATAGCTTTCATTAATAATTTTCAAGACCATAAAATGAAAGTTCTTATACCTTACAGTAAATAACTCAGAATAAAAGTTTTAATCTTGCTTATAATTTATTTTGCACCGACATGTTCCAGTGAGGACTAATACTGTACAAGTAAATAGTCAAATAATGTGGCCTCTGTTTTGTATATAAATAACCTACACATGCACTCGATTGAGTCTTACCTCAGTAACAACAACCTCATTCCATAAACAAATTACAGTAAAAAAAAAGTATATATAAAGTATGTATGTACATACATACATACACACATGAGACTTGTGCTAATGGACAGCTATTTTTATAAAACACACATACACATAAGTCTGTGCCATACTGAAGATTGCAACCACTTGGAATGATACAAACAAAAGATGAGAGATTCAAATATGTCACATCCCACCAAGCACATGAACCATTTGTTTTGGTTTTATTTCTATTTTTCTTTTGGTAACAGATATATGCATGTACAAACACAGAAAATATACATGAAATAAACCTTATAAAATATGCCAATATGTAGTACATATAACAAAAAAATAAATTAAATAAAATAATTTGGACGCACACACTTTCCATCTCCCTTCCTCTGTGGAGTCATTGATTTCTTCCTTTTAATTTCACTGAAGCGATAATAGCTGCCAAAAGCTGACTGTGAATACAGCTCCACCTATTCAACCAGATGCCATGACACAATTCAGCCATGCCTCAACCTCCATAAACAATTCAAGTCGCATCCTGAAAAAGAATGAATATATGTAGTTTTCCCTCTCTCTCACATTAGGCATTGTATGTGTTACTGTAGCCTACATACAGTGTTTTAGAACTGATTTTGCAAATCTTTAATTCAAGTTAACTGCACTTTATTAGTAACAAAATGATTAAAAAAAATATATACAGGAATATACCAGCACAATATTGGGTAGGGCTATAAAATTTCACAAGATATAATAAATTAACTGTTCTGGTAACTCACTACTCAGTCCATTATACTGTATGATAATGAACTTGCAGGCCCTGAGAAAAATATAAAGCTATACCTCATTCATTTTTATCCTGAACTGTGCAATAAGGCAATATCCCAGGCAAGCTTGTAAGCCGAACGCCGATTTGCTGCTACCGTACAATTACAGGTCTGAATCATTTATTTATTTTTTGCATTGGTTTTACAAATACAGTGCTTTATCATATTTTATAAAAATGTAAAGGTAATATTATCACAGCACTGAAACCTACAATGTTTGAAAAAAATTATTTGGTACAAGAACCAATCCTTTTCTCAATATTTACCATGAATATCTGTTCCTCAAATATTAATTGCACTAACATCACCCATTACTTTTCTTTTAATGCTAGAGGTCCTCCAGTAATGAAAGGGTAATTCTAGGGAATACTCCACGCCTTTTTTTATTTTCTTTTTTCCATAAAAATAATCCCCCCCCAAAAGGAACTTTGGGTAATTGTTACTATTAGAGCCACATGAGCTTATAAAAAGTAGATGCCTAGAATTAAGGAGAATAGTGTATAGAATGCATAGATATGAGTCAGTAAGGGATGAAATGTCTAATAGTGAAAATAATGATGTTTAAAGTGGAGGTTAGGTTAAGCAATATAGGTTAGGCTAGTACACAAAATTTAGTTTCCAAATAATGCTTTACAGACGCAGAGGTTAGGTTAAGCATTATAGGTTAGTGGAAAAAAAAAAAAAAATTTGTATACTAGGCTAACCTACAACGCTTAACCTAACCTGTTAATTAAGCAATTAAGCATTACTTGGACTGGAGGAAACTTTAAACAAAATTATTTTTGCTATTTGATATTTCCCCACTTAATGACTAGCCTAGTATCTACGCATTCTATACACTATTGGTAAGCGTTAAGAATGCGGGATCCACTGACCATTAATGTAAATAAATACAACCTAACCTAATATTACTTAATCTAAGCAACATAGCCCATGTTATCATTAAAAAGCTGATTTATTGTAAATTTACGAAGGTTAGGTTAAATAAGCCAAATAGTAAGTTAGACTATAGTTCTAGATAAAGAAATTGAAGAGGATCCCACATTCTTTACCCTTACCCCTTAGGTATTCTCCTTAATTCAGAGTGCTGAAAATTAAAGATTTTTAGATGTCCTCTGGAAATTCACAATTTCAGAATTATATGTCATTTTAAAAAAAGACAGCTTTTTTATGTTATTTTAGATATTGTTTTAATAAATTCAAGTGGGGCAGACCCTCCAGCAACTCAAATGTCCTCGAAATTAGGAGATATTGGAAATTGAAAATTGTCCTCCGGTACCTGAGCTTCCCATTTCTGGCACTCTATCTTAACTTTAGGAGTCTACTTTTTTAATAAGCTTGCACAGCCTTAATAGCCTAGTAAGAATCACCAAGTTACCAACCTTTTATTTGGGTTATCTATGCAAAAAAAAAAATAAATAAATAAAAAAAAAAATAAAAGGGAAAAAAACCTTGGTCAGTAAAATAGCCTAACCTAACCTCTGCATCAATCAAGCATTACCTAGTACCTAGATGGGGGGGGCTTGCCCCCATGCCCCCTTTGGAGGTGGGGGTTTCTCCCTCACATCCCTAAACTTAATTGCTTAGCCATACATTAGGTAGATACCCTAGCTACCTAGTACTAGCCTAGTAGTAGGTATAGGTTTACTTACCTAATTTTTGGCCGAGACCTTGTCACCTTGTACAGCCTACATTCTAGCCAATTTTAGTGCAGCCTAAAGGTTTGCTCACATTAAAACCCTTAGAACAAAAGCAACTCTTCCTAGAGTCGTAGGCATTTCAATTCCCCAAAGAAAATGCAAATTACTAGTATTCCCTACGTAGACTAACTACCTAGTAACAGTATGTACCTAGGTAGTAGCTACTTTTCTCTCATATTGTTATAGGGATATAGGTAGTATTATAAAATGATAGTAAAACATAATGGCATAATCTGCTGTCACTTACCTATGGGCCCTGGCTTTCCCAAGTCGTCGTCGTGATATCTATATCAGCTGGCAAGCACTTGCATGTAAATTTAATTCAGCCACTTTATTTCAAACAGATTCAGTTCGTGCGGCCCGCCAATTTGTTTACGCTGCTGCAGAGACATCTGGTGACTGGTGGCGGCATTTGGTGACCAATCATTTCCCACACAATTCAAATTTCTCGATCACACATAATTGCTGTATAATTTTGGGCTTATGTAGACATATTACATTACTTTATATGCTGTCGTTTGCTCACCAAATGAGGACGAATGTTTAAAACAACAATCAATAAAGGAAGTCTTTTTAAGGAATGGAAAAACCTTTAATTTTCCTCGAAAGGTGAAAAAGAGGTTTGTAGTATGTTTTTATATACTATAATATTACGATTTTTGTGCATCACTGTATTTCTGCATGTGACAGGTCTAAAATAAATGAGAAAACGCATAATTTACTGTAATTCGAGTTACATTATCATTGACGTCCTAAGTATGTGAAAAAAAAACGTCTGTTGGAAGTTTGTGAAGCACTCCCCTAAAAAGTGCCTTCATGAGCCTGAGATGAACAGTGTATTTGAAGCTCACGAACGTTCGCTTCCGGGGGGGATGGCAGGCCTTAGAAATGCTCAGTGATAGCTATGCGTAAAAGCTATTGGTTACGATAACGTGTATTAAAACATGCAAATAGGATGCAAGTAGCTCTGTGTTTGCTTATGTATGTATACGTATGCAGCTATACATACAGACATATATTCGTACACACACATACACACACACACACACACACACACACACACACACATATATATATATATATATATATATATATATATATATATATATATATATATATATATATATATATATATGCAAGTGAATGTTTGGATTTTGGATGTATGTTTGTTTGCTGATGAAATCTGAACCACTTGATTGATCTAGCCAAAAATCTGACACGTGACTATCATTAGACCCAACTGAATAATAGGATTGGTTTCAAACCAGTATCCCCGTGACAGACAGACAATAACAGACTAAACAAGAGATCCATAGACATTCGTTTACTGTAGTAACAAACTTGTACTCTATAGAAATCCGAACCGCTTGACCGATCTAAGCGAAATTTTGCATGCAGCCCTCATTTGACTCCGGAAAGAAAGGTTTTCACGTAGGTTTCAAACCCATAACCCCACCCCTTCCCCTACCCCCCAACCACTTTCCTTTTGTAAGTGGTAAATAACCACTTCGGGATTATCACACCATCATTTCATGTACTTGATACCACAGAAATATAATGTCGATATAATGTTTTTCTTTCTTGTGATTAATAATTCTGTATCAAAGTTTGAGTTTAGGTTTAACGTGGATATGTGTTTTGGTTTATTGGGGGTGGGGATGTGTTTAAGATTAATGGGGGTTGAGAAAGGTGTAATGGTGGTGTGTTTAGGCATAGTATGGGGTGTGTTTAGGTTTAGTGGGGTTGTATTTAGGCTTAGTGAGGGGGCGTGTCCATGTTTTGTGGGTGATATGTGTTTAGGTGTAATGGTGGGTGCATTTAGGTTCTCTTGGGGTGCATTTCGGTGTAGTGAGAGGTATGTTTATGTTTAATGGAAGGTATGTTTAGGTTTGGTGGGAGAGGTTGTTTAGGTTTAGTGGTGGATGTGTTTAGGTTTAGTGGGGGATGTGTTTAGGTTTAGTTTGGGCATGTTTTGATTACGGTGTGTTTAGGTGTAGTGGGGCCATATTTAGGTTTAGTCGGTGGTATGTTTAGGTTTAGTGGGGGTGTATGTAGATTTAGTGGTGTGTGTTTGGGTTTAGTGGGTTTGTGTTTTGATTTATGGGGTGTGTAGGTTTAGTAGGGTGTGAATTTATTTAGGTTTAGGTGGTGGTGTGTTTAGGTTTAGGTGGAGGTGCATTTAGGTTTAGTGACGGATGTATTAAGGTTTAGTGGAAGTGCATTTAGGTTTTAGTGACGGATGTATTAAGGTTTAGTGGAAGTGCATTTAGGTTTAGTAGGTGGTGCATGTTTAGGTCTAGTGGTGGTGCGTTTAGATGAAGTAATGGATGTGTATAGGTTTAATAAGGGTGTGTTTTGGTTTAGTAGGGTGTGTTTAGGTTCAGTGGGGGATGCGTTTGGGTTGAGTGGGGGTGTCTTTCGATTTTGAGAGTTTAGGTTTAGTTGGAAGTGTTTATAGGTTTAGTGGGGTTGCATTTAGGTTTAATGGTTGGTGTGTATTTAGGATTAGTGGGAGGGGTGTTTAGGCTTAGTTGACAATATGTTTAGGTTTAGTGGGGGTGTTGTGTTTACTTTTAGCGTGGGTGTGTTTAGGTTTAGTGGGTTATGTCTTTAGCTTTAGTGAGGGTGTATTTTGTTTTAGTGGGGTATGCTTAGGTTTTAGTGGGGTGTTTCAGTTTAGTGCGGTGTGTGGCTAGTGTGGGTGTGTTTTTTACTTAGGGGGTTTAGGGGGTTTATTTAGTGGGGGTCTGTTTAGGTTTAGTTGGAGTGTGTCATTTAACGGGTACATGTTAATCAAAAGCAAACGCGTGTTACTTCCTTTCTAATGTAAATAACCAGCTGTCATTCAGAGTATTCCCGGACAGCATTGGGTTGATCACTAGTATATATAATAGCAGCCTATTGCTTTTAATTCTCGCTTATTTATTATGGAAATTTTTTATTTTATTGTGGTCATATTTATCATTATTGTACAACATATTTGTAAATATTTTTCTTTGCTAATCATAGTTGAAGTCAAGAATTTTTCATTCATAATATATATATATATATATATATATATATATATATATATATATATATATATACATACATATATATATATATATATATATATATATATATATATATATATATATATATATATATATATACATATATATATATATATATATATATACTATATATATATATATATATATATATATATATATATATATATATATATACATATATATATAATATATATTTATATATTTATATATATATAAATTATTAGTTGTGAATGATTTTGAATATGCTGCCGTTAGTGTTCACACACATATAATGTATAATTGACTCACGAAGATTTGGAAAGTGATGAATATCTAAATAAAGACAAAATCCACGAAGGAAAGTGGAACATTGGAGCACCGCTGCGAGGACTTTCAACTTCTCGTCCTCTACTAAGCAGACTAATATAAATATGGCAATAAGTTTACAAAAAAGCTTGTGTAAATGATAGATAGGGATTGTAAAGGAAAATATGTACCTGGAATCCAACACGGCTGAAGAATTAGTAAACCTACACAAAATAGGGGTAAATCTAAGACCCCTGCTTTGGGTAGGTCTGCTAATTCTTCAGCTGTGTTGGATTCCAGGTACATATTTTCCTTTACAATCCCTATCTGTCATTTATACGAGCTTTCTTTGTAAACGTATTTTCATATTTATAGTCTGTTTAATAAAGGACGAGAAGTCGAAAGGCCTCGCAATGGCCATCGTTTCAATTTCCTTTGTAGATTTGTCTTCACACACATACATACGTAAATACATATATATATATATATATATATATATATATATATATATATATATATATATATATATATATATATATATACATCAGGTAGATCGTGATAAAACATTCAGGAGTCCCAGGAAGACAGCAGTCTAAGAAGCATGTTTTATTTATGTGAAACGTTTCATGTTGCCTTCAACACATTCATCAGTACTGCAATAATAAAAAAAATTATATAATAAATTACAAGATAAAAGCACAAATTATTACCAAAAAACAGCTAAGATTAAAAAATTTGAAACCTTAAAATAAAAAACAAAACATGAGTAAATGAGGAAGGCTACCTATTCAAGGAAAGGAAAAGAGCCAAGTGACCACAACAGTTCATACATGCCCAGACAACACTTAAGCCAGAGAGAGAGAGGAGACGAAGAAACATTAGAGGTTAAGCCTGGAGAGAGGTGCTTGATTAATAAAGACTCAAGGGTCGTTAAGTAGGCTGTTTGTTTAGTAGTGCCTATTATTGAAAAATGTTTTTTTTTCACTGTAATTTTGCATTTTTGGATGCATGAGTCCTCAAATTAGAAAATTCCGGATTGGATATTCTTGACCCTGTCCTATAACTAAGACCTAGATGGCTATAATATCGAACCTGCAACAGTCTTCGAGAGGATCCAACGTAATTACCAAGGCATCTTGGGCATTGAAATTTATATATTATGTTGGATCTCATGAATTCTTGAAGCTAGTTCTTATAGCTGAAGAAACTCCAATTCTCTTAGGGTTCATAAGAATGAGGTTTAATTTCAAAAATCCTACCTCGGAATTAATATACTTTCATATATGTTTAACCGAAGAGGAATTTTTTAGGCGATAATGGAAATGCCGGCCGACGGGCACGAACCATCGACATCTTCAATTCCAGGACAGTGAATTAGATATTAAAGGACATTTGTAGCTCGATATACGTATATGAATCACGGTAAATGTGATATGACTTATATATATATATATATATATATATATATATATATATATATATAATATATATATATATATATATATATATATATATATGAAGAGCGAAGAAGGCAGGCCAGTAAACTCAAGTGCAAAGTACACCGTGAGCAGGCATAGGAACAAACATGGCGATGAATTATGCATTATAAGTCATTCCTACGCATTTCACATTCACAAGAATGCATCCTCAAGGATCTGAACAGTTAGTAGTAAAAAATACAAATTTACATATGGTTTTAAACTATTCTTACATAAATTGAAAGGTAAAATATTATGCATACTTAAACTAAAGTAGATTAAAAATTTGCATAATATTTCACCAAAGATAAAAACGTACATGTTGATAAAAAATAAAAACCAGATAAAAGCATTTATATAGACAAGAGAAGGGCATGTCTATGTGGTCTCCATGAAGCCCTACTGCATATTCCCGAACTTTAACTGAGTACCGGGAGCAGATTCCCGAACTGTAACCGAGTACGGGGAGAATATTCCCAAACTGTAACCAAGTACCAGGGAGCATATTCCTGAACTGAACCGAGTACCGGGAGCATAATCCCAAACTGTAAATGAGTACCGGGGAGAATATTGCTGAACTGTAACCGAGCACCAGGGAGTATATTGCCGAACTGTAACGAGTACAGGGAGCATATTCCCGAACTGTAACCGAGTACCGGGGAGCATATTCCCGAACTATAACCGAGTACGGGACGCATATTCCCGAACTGTAACCGAGTACCAGGACGCATATTCCTGAACTGTAACCAAGTACCAGGACGCATATGCCCGAACTGTAACCGAGTACTGAGAAGCATATTCCCGAACTGGAACCGAGTACCAGGACACATATGCCCGAACTATAACCAGAACCGGGGAGTATATTCCCGAGCTGCAAACGAAAACCGGGACGCATAATCCCGAAACTGTAACGAGTACCAGGACGCACATGCCCGAACTGTAACCGAGTACTGAGAAGCATATTCCCGAACTGGAACGAGTACCAGGCCACATATGCCCGAACTATAACCAGAACCAGGAGTATATCCCGAGCTGTAAACGAAAACCGGGACGCATAATCCCGAACTGTAACCGAGTACAGGACGCACATGCCCGAACTGTAACCGAGTACTGGGGAGCATATTCCCGAACTGTAACCGAGTATTGGGATGCATATTCCCAAACTGTAACCGAGTACCGGGACGCATATTCGCGAAATGTAACCAAGTACCGGGACGCATATGCCCGAACTGTAACCGAGTACTGGGGAGCATATTCCCAAACTATAACCTAGTACCGGGGAGCATATTCCCGAACTGTATCCGAATACCGGGGAGCATATTCCCACACTGTAACTGAGTACTGTGGAGCATATTCCCGAAACTGTAACTGGAGTACTGAGGAGCATATTGTCGAACTGTAACCGAGTACCGTGGTGAGCATATTCCTGCACTGCAACCAAGTACTGTGGAGCATATTCCCCGAACTGTAACTGAGTACTGGGGAGCATGATATTCCTGCACTGTAACCGAGTACTGTGGAGCCTATTCCCAGGACGTGTAACTTGAGTACTGGGAAGCATATTCCCGAACTGTAATCAGAGTACTGTGGAGCATATTCCCGAACTGTAACCGAGTACCGGGGAGCATATTTTACCGAACTGTAACCAAATAAGTACCAGGACACATATTCCCAAACTGTAACTGAGTACTGAGGAGCATAATTGTCGAACTGTAAACCGAGTACCGGTGAGCAATATTCCTGCACTGCAACCAAGTACTGTGGAGCATATTCCCGAACTGTAACTGAGTACTGGGGAGCATGCATATTCCTGCACTGTAACCGAGTATTGTGGAGCCTATTCCCAGACTGTAACTGAGTACTGGGAAGCATATCCCGAACTGTAAACAGAGTACTGTGGAGCATATTCCCGAACTGTAACCGAGTACCGGGGAGCAATTCGCGAACTGTAACCAAGTACCGGGGAGCACATTCCTGGAAACTGTAACAAGTACCGGGGAGAATATTCCTTGAACTGTAACGAGTACGGGGAGCATATTCTGAACTGCCTAAAAACGAGTAACGGGGAGCATATTCCCGAACTGTAACCGAGTACCAGGACGCATATTCCCGAAATGTAACTGAGTACCGGGACGGCAATCCCATGCCGAACTGGTGTAGCCTGAGTACTGGGGGAGCATATTCCCGAACTGTAGCCAAGTACCGGGACACATATTCCCGAATTGTAACCAAGTACCGGGACGCATATTCCCGAATTGTAACCAAGTACCGGGACGCATATTCCCGAACTGTAACCGAGTACCAGGACGCATATTCCCGAAATGTAACTGAGTACCGGACGCATATGCCCGAACTGTAGCCGAGTACCGGGGAGCATTTCCTCAACTGTAGCCGAGTACCGGGAGTATATTCCCCAACTGTAGCCGAGTACCGGGGAGCATATTCCCGAACTGTAGCCGAGTACCGGGGAGCATATTCCCCAACTGTAGCCGAGTACTGGGGAGCATATTCCCCAACTGTAGCCGAGTACCGGGGAGCATATTCCCGAACTGTAGCCGAGTACTGGGGAGCATATTGCCCAACTGTAGCCGAGTACCAAGGGGGGAGCATATTCCCCAACTGTAGCTGAGTTACTGGGGAGCATATTCCCAAACTGTTGCTGAGTACGGGGAGCATATTCCCGAACTGTAACGAGTACCCAGACCTTCCCTGAAAGGCCTACCTTTTCCAACATATATACACGACGGTTCCTTTCGGTCCCAATTTACAATTGTATATTAATACTTTGGCTTATTCAGTGTCAAACTTATACCTGTCAATCCATTCGTATTAGGCTCCATGTTTTCGATTCAAAGATCGATTATGTCTCCTCGTGTCCTCTAGCAGAGTATATTCTTGTTTGAGATGTAGGTTCTTCTCAAAAGATAATAACGGTGCGCGTACACTGCCACGGGGTAGTTAAGGTAGCCACTAACTTTCAGTTATGACTGCACAGTCGGCCTTTGCAGGCAAAACTGAAACCAATAACGTTTAGTTATAAATGCGAGGATATAAACTGCTCAGGTATAAGTGAACGTTAGTGGCGGACTTTAGTTTTCGTACTGGCTACCTATCTTACCCTGAACAGTCCAGTATACGTCAACATAGTCAATAAATACGACGATTTCATATTCTGGACCAAAACTCTAATCCAAATAAATGACGGATTCTCGAGTCTCTCTTCATCAAACAGCTTGTTCCGTAGTTTGAACACCCGTCAGTATTCACTCTATTGTACATCTCTTAACCTGTTTTTTTATGCACATACTATAGTTTTTTATTCTTTTGTCATGCTAGGTCGACCATCAGTATTCCTCAAATTTTATATATATATATATATATATATATATATATATATATATATATATATATATATATATATATATATATATATATTCATCTCATTTTTTCATCATGTATGCTGGTATTTATGGTGTAATTTGATGTCAATTTTTAATCTACGCTAGGTTTATTCATATTTGCATTTTCAGACAATTTGTAAATATATTTCTTATCGTTATTTATACGGATCCCTGAGGATGCATTCATGTGAATGTGAAATGCGTTTGAATAAATTATAATGCATTCGTCATTTTTGTTCCTGCTCCTGTATATTATATATACATACACACACATATATATATATATATATATATATATATATATATATATATATTTAATGAGTGTAGTACTATGATATATACATATACATATATATGTATATGTATATATATATATGTATATATATATATATATATATATATATATATATATATATAAATATATATATATATTCCTTTTTCATCCTCTGAAAGTTTCCTTGTTTTCTTCGTGAATGTCATACTCTAAAGAATTATGGCTTTAGGTGCAGTAAAGACGAAGTTTGGACGAACAAAAATGATATATGTTTTCCCCCAAGAGATGAAATAACGAGGCTCAGTTCCTAAGAAGGTTTTCGGTTCATATGAATTTTATCCAAGAAATATTCTGGCCAAAAGCCAAAAGGCCTTAAGATGATCATGAAATACTTTGGCTGTGGCAGTAATTCCTTACGAAAAAAAATATGATACTAGCGCTCATTTGCTTTCTTTAGAATATTCTTTCAACGTCTTCCTCTCAAAGAAATCGAAAATCCTTTGAGTGTCATTTTCTTTTTTTTTAAATGCGCAAATATTTACATAGAACAAGCCAAATTGTATTCGCTTTCAAAAGCAAGTTTCATAGAATGAAAAGTGAGCTGTCATTAAAAGTATGCAATCAGTGTGAAAAAAGGACAAATGATAACAAGCAAAGAGACAAGTGAGTAATTCATATACACTACAATGGTCTTCTTCTTCATTAAGAAAAGGTTTGATGCTACTACCTAGCACATAATTTTCACATCTTCAAACCCATAACTCTTTAACCTACTAATCATTTTCTCAGCATTGATGTCTGCATTCTCCCGACAATCCAGTGACCCGAATAAACGAAATCATGCTTAACTAATACACCATTTGATGTCAGTTATGTCACGACCTTCCTACATTCATACACAGGTTTCTTCACAAGTTTACCCGTTTCTCCACAGTAAGTTAGATGACATTTTAAATCTCTATATAAGGTAACTAAAGGGCCTATCTAATAAAGTATATTTTTATCTTGAAAACTAAAGGCAAGAATTTGAAGTAGATTAGATCACACCGACACCCCGATTGTCTTCATATAACTTACTGTAGTATAAAAATGTGTACTTAACACATAACCTACTTAAATGGTGGAAAACATCTGTAGGTAATGGTAAGCTAAAACTTACCAAATGACACTCAGCGTTTGTTATATCTAGCACATAATCTATACACAAGTGGTTAGTGTTTTAGTCCAATCAATAATGTCTTAGAATAAAGAGAATGTGTAAGGAAGCATTCATTTTAACTTAACATCTAAGTATCAGAACTAGCTAATGCTAAAGTGGGTCTGAGGTGCTCCACAAGTTCCGCTAGGAAAGGGCACTACTTATGAGTCTTCTATATTCCGGACAGGTAGAGAATGGTCGTATTTCTCTTTGAAATGTTTATTATGGATTCTCTGTGTTTTAAGTTCCCCACTCCATTTGTTATCTTAACCTGTTACCTAAAATCCAATTGTAGTGAAGTAATGGGGAGATCGTTCCTCATTTTTCTTAAGTTCAGTTGTCGCTGAGTAACCTTTCACTTTCTTAACTAAATCTACCATATTCTGCTGTTGAACCATCCTCCTCTGCTCTCACTATTTTCGTTATTGGCATTCTTCCTTGACTAGTTTTAGGCATTAATATGCCTATTGTGTACTACACTTATTCTGCCGGTCGTGCTGTCACTGACAACTAAATCCATTAAATAGCAACTTGGCAATCAATATGTTTTGAATGAACATCATTCAGATTTCTGAAGCAATCGAGCAAATATTTATATTTGTGTAAAAAGAAACAATGCTCACAACATGTTATTATACATTACTCTCATCTAACTTTCGCACAGAAAGATTGAACACGGTCAGTTAACATTTTAGTCTTTACTGCGAGAATGGTCTGAACCACTGGCCATAACCACCTGAACTCTCTGGCACAGTCAGACACCTCCAACTTGTAGCTCTTCCCAGCACTTGCTTTGCTGGGCTCTCGCTATGTGACCTGCCCGCAAATTCCCGAGACGTATACTGTTGTAGATTCACGTCAACCGTGCATTTGATGTCTAGGCCAGTCCCTTACGACGCTCCTGATTGGCTGTTGATAAGCCAATCAGAGGGCCGGAAACTCTCAGTATCTCTCGAGAGAGTTCACATAGGAAGGATGAATGTTCCACCTCTCCTGAAAGACTTATCCCTCAGGAGGGGTGGAACACAGATCTTACCATGTGAACTCTCGAGAGAGACTGAGAGTTTCCAGCCCTGTCATTGGCTTCTCAACAGCCAATCAAGAGCGTCGTAAGGGACTGGCCTAGACATGAAATGCACGGTTGATGTGAATCTACTATAGTATTGCACCAGCCCCGGTTTTTCTCCATGCCTTTAAGTTAGATTAGTTAGGTTGGATTAGGTTAAGTCGGTTATGGAAGTTGATTGAACATAATTTGGGTGTGGGAAACATAATGAAATTATTTTCAAGAATATTCTACGGTTAGTTTTAAGACATGACCCCCGGATTTTTTCAGGGAAGGTCTCTTGGTTATAGTTCGGGAATATGAGACCCGCCCCTTGAAACGATTCTTGAAACACTGGTAAGGCTTCATTTTTAAAAAAACACCTTGAAATATTTACAAAAATTTTTGTTTCCCATTCAAACGCCTAT
>NC_087200.1:66384991-66451555 GCF_015104395.2 Macrobrachium nipponense
ACTAGTTGTAAGAAGGTCCAAAAAAACGTGTTACAGAGGCCCCTGAATCTCATAGTAGGTCACTAATTAGTTAGGTTGTTGATAGTATTTATACTACTAAACGTGTTGTTCCGATAAGTGAAACTACCTGTCAAGTGTTCCTTTATGGTAACTGTTCCTTTATGGCAACTATACTTTTTCTTTAAATTGATGACATATCGTACCGAATTTGAAATTCTTCGGCATCTATGACACATTCATTTGAGATAATAAGACTAAGATTTCACATGAAGTTCTGTTTTTCTTCTCTTCTTCTTAAACATTGAAATTTCTTTAATTTTCTCCGGTTCATTTTACAGTTATATACTAATAATCTTCATTACATACATATAAGAGGCTTTTTTCTGGAACAGCTAATTGCAAATGACTGTTTAACCAATTTACATACAACCGCCTGTTCACGTAACATTTATGTTGTATTCCTAGCTATGCAAATGCTGTCCGTTAGAAGTAATACAGTCTGACAGATGCCTCTATATATACACACACACATATGTATATATATATATATATTATATATATATATATATATATATATATACATATATTCATATATATATAGTGCGTGTGTGTGTTTGGTGGAGGATAATGCATTTGATAGAAAGCAGTGGAGAAGGCGCATCGGGCAACCGACCCCTTAATGTAAGGGTAACGGTAGGAAAGAAGATAAATAAAACTCCACACTACTGGTCAGTTCTTTCATGAATACATTAATTTTACTAGTTTAGCAATATTTCACATATAAGAATACTAAATTCCTCTCCTCTTTAAAGGCGAATACAGATTAATGGGTATTCGTGGTAATTATATAGATCTAACCGCTGTATATGCCAGTGATTGTTTGGAATATAAAGGTGATTTAGCAGTTGTTATTCGAACCTACTACTGTACATTACTGTCAGAATATTTGTGATAATGTCTTCGCACAATTCCTTCAATCGTAGAAGTGGAATTGGGTGAGTCGAGCTAAGCAGCAGACGTTCTGCTTTCCTTTATTTAAATTTTGGCCATCTGTTATGATTTACAAACCATAAGAACAAGGCAGTGAAAGATGGCAGTGCCCAATCAGCAGATAAATTCTAAGAAATGGAGACAAATGCCAATAGAAACATGATTCTGAGCCTTAGTCCAGTATTCAAGAGGGAAATAATTCCAGCCCTATATATACAGAAGTAATGTCCACCCTCAGTGCTCTTTTGTGCAACACATGATTCACTGATAACTTTAAGAAATGTAAGTACAACACTTAATTTACTTCATCGCAGGTAGGAAACTGGCTGGCACCATGGCGTTCACCTCTGAGTATGTATAAATACTACATAATTATGCGAGGCAATTTCAATTAATACATGAGTATGAGTAATATCTTATGAACTTCGTTTTGTCTTTTGTCTGCCACTGTTAATGTTTAATGAATTAAGTAAAATGGGTCTATCAATGCATTATCATTAAAGTAAGCCTAACATATTTATCTTAATATCTTTCAATACAGGTTTGAGTGCAGTAGACGTTTCCACAGTGTCGTATCTGAGGCTTTGTGGAGTCTTTCATTTACAGGTAATGAATCTCTTTATTCTTTTTTATTTTTATTTTTTTTTCTTACATAATGACAAAACCCTCCATACTGTTGGACTACCCTTGAGTAAAAAGTGCCAGTAGCGGGGCACTTTTTACTAAATCTGGAACGTTTTATGACCCAGTCTTTCAGCCGATTTTTTGGTGTGGATTCTATAAAGACGTTTTTTATTTTTTTTTTTTTTGGGGGGGGCGGGTGTTGTGGAGACGAGGGGTAGTAAGCGTGGGTTATATTTCAATGACTAAGACACCCTACAGATTAAAATATTCTGTGCTCATGAATTAGCAAGATTCTTTCGAATAATTTCACTCTTTGAAGTTGCCTTTGATCATTTTTTTTTTTCTATGTAAGACTTGTAAATTTACGAAAATAGTTATTTAAGTATTTTGACAGACATACTTATCAGGAAATGCCCTTAGAATCTGGTCATTATTGGTTCATAACTACATGTAAACGAGCATCCTATCAGCTCTCTTTTCAAGAGCTGGTCAATGCCCCGTTATTTCAGGGGCGGAAAACTGAACAGTTATGAAGCGCATCTCTTATAAGAAAATAACAACAATGCACACACACACACACATTATATATATATATAATATATATATATATATATTATATATATATTATATATATATAATATATATATATATTACGATCTCGACTCTCGAGATCGACAGGTTCTTAAAAATAATAAACAATTGGGCTGTAATGACTGACGTACAGGTGACAGACAAAGGAGGGAGGAGCATAAAAACAAAATCAAGTTACCTTAAAATTAATTTATTACAAGAGTTAAATACATAATGTACAGTGAGTCAAGGTTCTGGGGTGGCAAAAACAAAAATTATAAACTAACATTAGTAATATGTAAAACTAGTCGTAGAATCAATAAAATCCACCGTTCAATAACAAAGCCAAAATAATGACAAAATAGGCTGTATAAGGCAAATAACAATCTGTAAAATATAATTAATAGAAATAGGCAGCATAATAATTAAAATAAACACTGAAGAGGCATAATGATAATCAGAGCAAAACGGAACACTTCCTCAAACAATGAGGACAACAGTCCAATGCCGGACGATCAAGACAGAGCCGATTCGACAACCACCTCGTCCTGGAGACAATATGGACATCCTCCTCGAATGCTGGGCGATCAAGACAGAGGTTGATACAACAACCATCTCGTCCTCAGATACAGTATGGAGGTCCTCCTCGACCACTGGACGTTCAAGACAGAGTTGATACAACCACCAACTCGTCGTCAGATACTCTCCGCTGCTCTACTGCCAAGACTCTGCCTCTCTGCCCGCTCTGAACCTGATGGTTGTTCTGCCCTCCAGAACCTGACTGACGAAGTTTGACGCCATCCAACAGACGTCAACTCGCCAGCAATTAAAAAAACAAAACAAAGGAGGCAACAATCCACCAAGGAACAATCGGCAAACGATTGTTCCTAACAATATATGAATATTTATCACATCACCGTGATTCATATAAATCATTCGAGCTACAAATGTCCTTTAATATCTAAATTCGCTCTACCTCGGAATTGATATATTTTCATATATGTACGAGGGGGAATTTTTTAGTTGATAATAATTTCGTACCCCCATGGGATCGAACCACCGTCCAGTCGGACGGGGAACGAAATCAGGATCGGACAGTGACGCTTCCGAAACGGCTATCAAGAGAGGCTAAAGGTTTATATCGATTCTGACCATTTCAAATCAACGTCGATCTCGTTGTATTTGTAATTAGAATCGATATGGAACCCCCTCCACCATGCTAGCCGATTCGACCGTTTGACCCACGCAGCCTTATTATGAATATTTATCACATCACCGTCATTCATATAAATCATTCGAGCTACAAATGTCCTTTAATATCTAAATTCGCTCTAGCTCGGAATTGATATATTTTCAATTATATGTTACCGAGGGGGGGAATTTTTTTAGTTGATAATAATTTTTCGCACCCCCCATGGGATCGAACCACCGTCCAGTTGGACGGGGAACGAAATCAGGATCGGACAGTGACGGCTACGAAAACGGCTATCAAGAGAGGCTAAAGGTTTATATCGATTCTGACCATTTCAAAAATCAATGTCGAAGTCTTGTTGATTTGTAATTAGAATCGATATGGAACCCCCTCCACCATGCTAGCCGATTCGAGCGTTTGACCCACGCAGCCTTATTAGGGATAATTTATTTCAACATCACCCACCCGTCATTCATATAAATCATTCGAGCTACAAATGTCCTTTAATATCTAAATTCGCTTTACCTCTGGAATTGATATATTTTCATATATGTACCGAGGGGGAATTTTTTAGTTGATAATAATTTCGTACCCCCATGGGATCGAACCATCGTCCAGTTGGACTGGGGAACGAAATCAGGATCGGACAGTGATGCTACCGAAACGGCTATCAAGAGAGGCTAAGGTTTATAATCGATTCTGACCATTTCAAATCAACGTCGATCTCGTTGTATTTGTAATTAGAATCGATATGGAACCCCCTCCACCATGCTAGCCGATTATTATCAACTAAAATTCCCCCTCGGTACATATATGAAAATATATCAATTCCGAGCTAGAGCGAATTTAGATATTAAAGGACATTTGTAGCTCGAATGATTTATATGAATCACAGTGATGTGATAAATATTCATAATAAGGCTGCGTGGGTCAAATGCTCGAATTGGCTAGCATGGTGGAGGGGTTTCCATATCGATTCTTATTACAAATACAACGAGATCGACGTTGATTTGAAATGGTCAGAATCGATATAAACCTTTAGCCTCTCTTGATAGCCGTTTTTCGTAGGGTCACTGTCCGATCCTGATTTCGTTCCCCATCCAACTGGACGGTGGTTCGATCCATGGGGGGTTACGAAATTATTATCAACTAAAAAAATTCCCCCTCGGTACATATATGAAATATATCAATTCCGAGCTAGAGCGAATTTAGATATTAAAGGACATTTGTCGAAGATTTATATGAATGACGGTGATGTGATAAATATTCATAATAAGGCTGCGTGGGTCAAACGGTCGAATCGCTAGCATGGTGGAGGGGTTCCATATCGATTCTATTACAAAATACAACGAGATCGACGTTGATTTGAAATGGTCAGAATCGATATAAACCTTTAGGCCTCTCTTGATAGCCGTTTCGGTAGCGTCACTGTCCGATCCTGATTTCGTTCCCCGTCCAACTGGACGTGGTTCGATCCCATGGGGGTACGAAATTATTATCAACTATAAAATTCCCCCCTCGGTACATATATGAAAATATATCAATTCCGAGGGTAGAGCGAATTTAGATATTAAAGGACATTTGTAGCTCGAATGATTTATATGAATCACGGTGATGTGATAAATATTCATAATAAGGCTGCGTGGGTCAAACGCTCGAATCGGCTAGCATGGTGGAGGGGGGGGTTCCATATCGATTTTCAATTACAAATACAACGAGATCGACGTTTGATTTGAAATGGTCAGAAATCGATATAACCCCTTTAGCCTCTCTTGATAGCTGTTTCGGTAGGGTCACTGTCCGATCCTGATTTCGTTCCCCGTCCAACTGGACGGAGGTTCGATCCATGGGGGTACGAAAATTATTATCAACTAAAAATTTTCCCCCCTTCGGTTACTTATATGAAAATATATCAATTCCGAGCTAGAGCGCAATTAGATATTAAAGGCATTTGTAACTCGAATATTTATATGAATGACGGTGGGATGTGATAATATTAATAATAAAAGGGCTGCGTGGGTCAAACGGTCGAATCGGCTAGCATGGTGGAGGGGTTCCATATCGTTCTAATTACAAAATACAACGAGATCGACGTTTGATTTGAAATGGTCAGAATCGATATAAACCTTTAGCCTCTCTTGATTAGCCGTTTCGTAGGGTGGGCACTGTCCAATCCTGATTTCGTTCCCCGTCCCAACTGGACGGTGGTTCGATCCCATGGGGGGTACGAATTATTATCAACTAAAAAATTCCCCCTCGGTACATATATGAAAATATATCAATTCCGAGGTAGAGCGAATTTGAGATATTAAAGGACATTTGTTAACTCGAATGATTTATATGAATGACGGCGGTGATAAATATTCATCAATAAGGCTGCGTGGGTCAAACGTCAAATCGGTTAGCATGGTGGAGGGGGGGGGTTCCATATCGATTCTAATTACAAATACAACGAGATCGACGTTGATTTGAAATGGTCAGAATCGATATAAAACCTTTAGCCTCTCTTGATAAGCCGTTTCGGTAGGGTCACTGTCCGATCCTGATTTCGTTCCCCGTCCAACTGGACGGTGGTTCGATCCCATGGGGGTACGAAATTATTATCAACTATAAAATTCCCCCTCGGTACATATATGAAAATATATCAATTCCGAGCTAGAGCGAATTTAGATATTAAAGGACATTTGTAGCTCGAATGATTTATATGAATGACGGTGATGTGATAAATATTCATAATAAGGCTGCGTGGGTCAAACGGTCGCAATCGGCTAGCATGGTGGAGGGGGTTCCATATCGATTCTAATTACAATACAACGAGATCGACGTTGATTTGAAATGGTCGAAATCGATATAAACCTTTAGCCTCTCTTGATAGCCGTTTCGGAAGCGTCACTGTCCCGATCCTGTATTTCGTTCTTCCCCGTCCAAGCTGGACGGATGGTTCGATCCCATGGGGGTACGAAATTATTATCAACTAAACAATTTCCCCTCAGTACATACTGAAAATATATCAATTCCGTGGTAGAGTCGAATTTAGATATTAAAGGACATTTGTAGCTCGAATGATATATATATATATAAATATATATATATATATATATATATATATATATATATATATATATATATATATAGAGAGAGAGAGAGAGAGAGAGAGAGAGAGAGAGAGAGAGAGAGAACGTGTATATTATATAAAGATGTACAAATATATTTACCTACACATATAATATCATACACACACACACACACACACACACACACATATATATATATATATATATATATATATATATATATATATATGTGTGTGTGTGTGTGTGTGTGTGTGTGTGTGCGCGCGTGTGTGTGTGTATGATAACTATATATGTATATAAATATATTTGTATATCTTTATATAACTATATACTCTCTCTCTCTCTCTCTCTCTCTCTCTCTCTATATAATATATATTATATATATAATATATATATATATATATATAATGAGAAACAGATGAAGTGATAAAATAGATATAGTTTTTGCATAGAGAGTTTCCCTGAGTACGTGTTAATCAAGCTAGCTCTCTCCTCTCTCTCTTCTCTCTCTATCTCTCTCTCTCCTCTCTCTTCTCTCTCCTCTCTCTCTCAATACATTCAATTTTACTTCCAGTTTATGTCTTTTCCCATGTCGTAGACTACACAAAATAAAAATGACTAAGGGAGAAATATTTGACGGAGTCAATTCTAGATCACACGACCCACTTGGAACATCAAAGAGAATTAACCAATAGAGAAAAAAACGGACACAAGTTTCAGCCACTGAATTTGTCCTTCGATATCATGGTGGAGAGAACGAGATGAGAATGGCTTTTAAAAAGAGATTCGGCCCCTGAGAGGCGTTGTTTTTTTTTTTTTGAGTAATGACAAACAAAGCTAAGCATAGGCAATGAAAACCTTTGCATTTGGGAACTGACTACGATATAAGACAGCAGAAATAGAGCAGAGAGTTTACTTCGTTATGCTCTCTCCGGAACGTACAGTGTTTCGGACACATCTTTGTTCATCACCAGGTTCAGTAAAAATTCATAATACAGATGAAAACGAAATAAAAAATATTCTATATAAAACAGTTGAAGAAAATACTAAATAGCTGAAGAAAGAGTTATTCTTATCTAAATCAAAATAACTAGTTAGGATACACAATCTTCCTTAAAGTTCCTTCAGCAGTTATTGCTTTAATTTAAGTGAAATATTTTCAAAGGTAATTTATGTTTGAAAATGAGTTATGTTTTATGTTTTATCTCGTACCTGAAGCTATAATTATGCACATCGAAAAATTCAACCTGGGTTGATTTTATATTTCCCACATTACATTTTATTGACGATGATATCTTCGAAGCAAATGTTTCGAGGAACATTTCTTTCTAGCTTCTGTATCACCGCCTTTTATATTGTTATTATTCCTATTAGAGATGTTTGATAACATTGATGTATGAATTTTCTAAGGTCCAATTATTTCTTAATCCATAAAATTTTGAATGTTAAATATCACTCCCCTTGAGATATTTCTTTTATGGATTTTACGGTAACTATATGGATAATTAATACTAACCTCTTACCAGTCCACACAAATGACCAAAGAATAAACGCTGTTGTTGCTCATGACATGCAAATTCATATCCTCAAATGTGAAAGAAAAATTTTTTTCTTTTTTTAGTTTTATACAGGCAAAGAATTACATATGATTCTTTCCCATGCTTTGTTTCCTTTTCTGCTGACTATTAGCACTTCAGAATTTCCCTTTTATCCATCCTGGATTGAATATGCAGCGGGATAAGATGAGCTCATAATTATAACATTCAACAACTACAAAGTATCACCAAGAACAGCAGGAATTGACTAAAGTTTAAAGAGTTTTTGGAGTTATCTAAGTTGTTTATCGTTTCCCAACTGTCTTAATTTTATTCATATTTTTTATGAGTCAGCTCTAGATATATCACGCTGCAGCTTAGTTCCTGCTTATTTAAACATACAGCACTTACTCTCTGAAACCCCGAGCGACAATCTTCCCAAGTTACCTCTGTGGTTTCAACCTGCTGATGCCAGAGTCTGTGTTGGAGGTCTACAAGTGAAAAAGTACAATTTCTGATATGGTATTGGGGTTTAATCATGGTTTTGTAGTTTAAAGGAAACGAATCATTATTTTCTGGAAGTTTGTCAAAAAATAATAACAAAAAAATAAATAAATAAATCCGGGTGATATTCGGTCAGGTCAATGAGTAGAAAGAGTATATCCATTCAATGACAGACGTGTATAGTACGTAAACTCCAGTGACCATCTGTAGACGAATGGCGTAGGAACGTCACCCTGGAAGTGAGTGTACAAGGGGAAAGAGTAGCACCTGGTGACTGCATTGCTCATAGCTATCAGTTCCATGAGCTGATGAAAGAGGAAGGCTGAAAGTAGAGTTAACAGAACAGCCATATGGCAACAAATAAAGCTCTACTAACACTTGGTCTGAACGCAATAGACTGTTTTACAACCGAAAACCCAACAAACTAAGTGCAAGTGATAAGCAAAAACACTGCAACACTAGCACCCAATTTCGAATACTTTGTGGTAAAGTACAGAATTACTGTACCCTACAAGTCTTACTTTTTTCAGCATACTTCTCATACTGAAAGGCATAACAAAAGTAGACAGTAACCTATTTACATTAAACAAAAACCAGACAGAAATAATGGATGGAAACTAGAACTGAAGAGATACAACACATCCCATTGTGGGAACTTTATACATACAAGATATGTGAACATGGAACAAACTGCCACCAGAAGTTGTACACAGCAACAGCGTGGAAGTTTTTAAAAGAAAGCTAGACAAAATCATTAAGGGACTGTGAATGCACTGTAAAACCTGCTCCTACAGATAAGTGAGCACACGATGTCTCTTAGGATGGACTAAGAAGTCTTTGTGACATCCTAATCCTTGTAACTAACTCTCTCTCTCTCTCTCTCTCTCTCTCTCTCTCTCTCGTATGCATGTACACTGTATCTTTTCATGTAAGTGCCACGAAGGGTTCACATCTCAAGTAAAGTATTATGATCTAAGTAAGTGATAATAAAATTCTACATTGCTGACCACTGTTCTATAGTTTCTCCAAGTCTGAAAATGTCTGCATCTTTCTTGAAAGTTGTTAACCCGTGGGAATGGGGATAAAGTCCTCCTTTGTGACGAAAGAATAAGGGCAGATTTCGTAAAGCAATACCACTAAACCAAAGTTATATTCTTTCTTTGTATCTTTGTATGCACTGTTTCTCTAAGCATTACCAATGACAATGCGCTGTCAACAGGCCACGTTTTCAAAAATAGTTAACTTAAAAAACATCATGTTTATATTTTCGAGATTTATCCAGTAGATAATTATTATCATTATCATAAAATGCGAAAACCTTCATAGGAAATGTGTACAAAAGGCCATCAACTCGCAAAGCCGAAAAAAGAAATACCAGAAACGAGAAAGAAGGGGCCCATCTTGAATCTTCTGTCTATCACCATCGAACGAACAAAGAATAAGGGGTGAATGACGAACAGATAATCCATATCCCAGCGCTGCTGAGAATACTAATAAAGACCAGAGCAATCTCTGCGCTCCCTTTAGGGTTCCCGTCGGATACACTGTTCTGAATCAAGACGAAGCGACAGTCTTATCTCTGGAGTGCCTCTCTCAGAATCACTTTAATGCTACAGAGGTTTCTATTTTTTTTTTTTTTTTTGCTTACTTTTTCTTTCTCTTTCCCTTTTTCTGTTTCGTTTGTGTTATTTCTGATGCTTAATTGCGTGGAATGGGCAGTCCACTGCTATACTAACCACTACTCAAAGAAAATGAAATAGACTCGCTTCTTGAAAGATGGAAATAAATAATCCACAAGGAAAATGGAATTCGAGTGGCACCTCCTAAGTTTGGGTATCTGGAGTAAGAAAGGCGTTAACTGTGATAGGATGACTGGCAAACCACCAACCCACGAAAAACAAATTAAAAAAAACATTACCAACGTCAAACTCAGTTGGCACATTTAAAATCGAATAATAATAGAAAAAAAAAAGTGCCGGGCCACCAAAATTTGTAGGCCTATTTCTAAAGACCCGCCTACTATAACGATATATATTTTCAAACCTTCTTTGTCTGGTATAGGAGCCAGTTAGGAAGTGAAGTCGTGAAGCGAGTTATGTGGTTTACACCACGGAAACCATATCAACACACTCCAGCAACTTCTTTGGTAACGCGGGAAGTAAGGCCTACGTCCTCCTCCTGCTGTTAGTCCTATACGTCAAGATTACAAAGATTTAATTTTGTCCAGATTCTTTCAATTCAGTGTTTTAGCTCAACATAAATGTTCAAGGAGACGTACATATAAATTTTTTATGAGGAAAGTTAGGCTTCTAGGTTTATTGTTTTTATGAATTCATAGTAACAATCGAAATACATCTCAAGTCGGTACAGTTTCCTCAAGGATAATCTGTGTTCAGAAGTGTGCTCGAGGCAGAAGTGCTATTAATATTACAGCAAACATGGTTTAGAAATGTGATTAAGATTACTGTCTTGTTAAAACATGAGTTTATAGTAGATTACTCAAACAGCGCTCACCACAATCGCGACCACTTAAACATCTTCAGATAAAAACAGGCAGAGAAGGACAAACAAAAAGAAAAATCTTTTGTCAGATTTTCATGCCAAGTTGCTAAACACAATATTTCAAGGTAAAATGACACGTTCCATTAGCATGATATATTAACTCTTCCTTAGAAGCGGTAATGTTTTTAGCTTCAATGTCCCAGGTCAGGCCTTTTTGCCATTTCCTCCGTGTACTATCTGATGTCTGTGAGCTCAGTTTCTGTCAGATATGACTTACATAAGGCCGTAATTTATACATTTCACTCAAAACCACTTCAGTAAAAAACATAACAATTGCCGATTGTCCGTCCGCTTAATTTTGCAATCCAATTGCACAAAGCACTCGTCCATTGATTTTTAATGCGATTCGGCAATATTTCATAAGTACATCCGTGAAATTTTATTGATCAAAATCTTGGTACGAGATTTATAACCTCTCTCTCTCTCTCTCTCTCTCTCTCTCTCTCTCTCTCTCTCTCTTAAATCACTGCTCCACATGCACTTGTTTTGTAAAATTACTGTATAATATTTACCTTTCACACGTCAGGAACTTTAGTTTGCCGCTTTTGGTTGACGTCCGAAGCTCACCAGCAGTAATCTGCTTTATTCTTCAGTTGACATAAAACTTTTCTTTGTTTGGTTTATTGTTAATTTGAAATCAAAAGGAAAAAACTTATAGTATATATGACATCAGTGAAAAAAATTACATACTGGTGTTTTCAGAGATACGTTTTATAACAGCTGTTTTCTAAGACTTCTGGTTTTTTCTTATACGTGAATGAATAAAGTTACCGATTGGTTTTCTCTAATGCGATTTTCGAAGAATTGCCATAAATTTCTCTGAAAAAAGAAATACAGTATTCTTTCCACATAAAGAAAGAGTTATGAAGATATTTTATCCACTAAAGGTAAACCAAATGACATTTTACGATGCTGTTCCGTGAAATATTTCATTAATATTGAGTCAAATGTATTGTCAGTCGTCTTAAATATATTACCACATGGTTTCCTGAAGGAGGAACATAAATGTTTTTTTTGCATTTGTTCATTCTGTCTGGGTCTTAGTGATTTCGAATAACACATATTATTATTCATGTAATATATATATACATACATATATATATATATATATATATATATATATATATATATATATATATATATATATATATATATATATATATATATGTATGTATATACATGTGTGTGTGTATATATATATATATATATATATATATATAATATATATATATATATATATATATATATATATATATATATATATATATATATATATATATATGTATATATAAAATTCCGCGCGTCAAATACACGACTGGGAGTGCGTGGCAAGAGAGTCCCTTACAAGAAGTCATTAAATCAAGACTTGAATACTGAAAGGAAAATATATCTTGAGTTGTCTAAAAATAGATTTCTGTGAAATTTTTACATTATGAAAATCACTCAATATTCAATAGAATTTCGAAGTTTTATTCGGATATTTGTTTGAATACGCATTCAGAGTCGAACTTTTTTTTGCGGCGGGTGGGGGTGTGCGTTAAAAGTGAGGTTCCACGTACTGTCTCCTTGATAATATTTTGACGGTCAGTGTGAAGTTTTTCCTTTTATACCAGTTCACCAGTTCACCAGTTCACCCCTTAAAATCTTCCATCCCACAACATGAGCAACCCCCTTTGCCACCCCATATCTCTTCCCTTCTTTTTATTTTCTTTGCTGTTCTTCCTTTTATCTGCTGGGCATAAAAAAAAATCTTTTTTAGAAAACAGGAAAAAGATTAAAATTAAGATAACTCAACACAGACTTAACGAACGCCCACACACCGACGAAGAATAAATGACCCACACACGGACACCCGCGCACACACACATACACACATGAACGAGTGTGTGTGTGCATGTGTGTATATATATATATATATATATATATATATATATAGATATATATATATATACATACATACATATATATATTATACACACACACACACACACACATATATATATAGATATATATATTATATATATATATATAATATATACATATATATATATATATATATATATATATATAATATATATATATATATATATTACTAGTATATAAGTATATAGGTATTATGCATTTAATATTATATATTATTATATATAATCAATTAATTACATGATTAGATATAGTATGGTATGGTATGTATTACATTCATATGGTATATAAACTGTATCATCTTTTGCCTTTCCCCGACCTAGATATTATACCCGAATGCAATAGGAGTCTTGCGTAAGCCACAAGCGCCCAAAATACCTTGACCTTTCATTTAAGACGCCTGAATTTGAGAAAATACTGCTGCGAAACCCGAAAGAAAAATCTGCACATATTTTCTAGTCAGAAATAATTTTACTTTTTTTTTTAAGTTTGCAGAATCCACGTCGTCCATTTATCCCACAGCTACGAAAAGGTCTCCGCAACATTGTGGCATTGACCCTGTTCCTTTGACTTTGATTATTACCTGAGCGCTTATGAAGATAATTTTTGCTCTCGGAGTCTCATGCACTCCTTCCTCATTTCCAATATATTTGCTCTCGCTCCTTTTGCGTTATTTCCTATTATTTTCCTTTGATATGAAATGAATACAGTTGATGTACGTTTGGAGTTGTTTGTGGAGTAATTACATAGACGCATATATATGTTTTTGTTTCTTGTTTTTAAAACAAGTTTCCCGATCGTATGATTTACAAAATGCCTAGATAATCAACTAGTAAATACTGCTTTACTTTGCATCCATCAACTTGTGTGTGTGCGGATAAACTGTGTGTAAACAAAACAGAAACATAGGCGTTTGCCTTGTATTTAACGACTGTCAATAAGATCTTATAAAGATATAGTTGGGGAGAGGGATGAAATAGGATTTTCAGCATCAGTCTTATTCTGACATGTTATCTAGTGTTCAAGATATACAGAATTGTTCGTCGGAGAAAACCGGACGACAGAGTGATACCTGATGTTTTTTGTCACCGTCTTTTCCTAAAACATGACAACAGTTGGCTATGTCCTTGTCATAGTCAGTTTTTGCCCCTTCATTGAAAAGCGTCCGGTTCTGTTATTATATGTCATTCCCACCAACTTTGGCGGTAGGGGCTTATTCACTTTGAATGTGAATTCTCGATCATTTGTCTGGCATTTTTTATCGTTGCTTATAGATTTAGAGATTTTCCATGATCCCATGCACGTTGAAGGTTTCCATGAAGACATCTGCGTAAACAAAAAATTATAGAGCCTCAGTATTAACAAAAGTAAATATGTATTTCGTTTGATAATGAACTCTTCCTTGTTACATAGCCCCTATTTCAGAATTTCATTTAATCCGCCATAAAATAATTCTTGGAAACAAATAAGTTTGCATCAGCATCCAGATTCGAATTCCAATCCTACAAAAGACCAAAAACGGTTGGTTGTTAACAAATAAACAGGCAAGGTTGATACACAACCTCTGTCTGGCGTCTTTGACTTAAAGTTACCGTATATAGTAGCAATGGAAACTGGCCTGTACTTTGACCTTACATGAACGACGGCTCCATCTTGAAATACCATAAGAGGATTCCCTCAGTCAGCCTTCGAGGATATGGGTGTAAAGCCAATTCAACTCTAACTTGGCATGATAGACCCGATGTCTAGGAACATTTTTCCCCATTGAAACATAACGGCCTTGATCTCTAATCACCTGTGTAGGAAGGTAGCATTACGGGAGAGAGAGCGAGGGGGGAGGGAGAGAGAGAGAAAGAGAAAGGATAGGCAGATCAAGTGATGAAATAAATAATGAAAGTCCTCTGAGTTTCCATGCCTGAAAGTTGTAACATTTTCAGAAATCACAAAGATTTTCGTCCATTTTGAATCTTTTAGTTTTTCATTGACTCATTATTTTATTTGATGAAACGAGCGAGGATGAAGCATCATTTGCCTTACATTTTATCTTAGCTTATGATACATCTCTTTTTGTAAGAAGCTGGGTTTATATAAGAGAAATATGGCATCGATGCAAATTTATCCACTGTGAAGCATGCGTGGAAAACACTCTAGGAGAGGGAACACCATTTATATAGCCCCTAAAATTAATCAATCACACGAATACAACCGAATTTAACAGGTGTATCGCGCACAATCATTCCATTGACAGAGAATTCAATAACAGAAATTAGGACGAACAACATCAAATCTTATGAACGGCGTCAGCACCAAACTGAATATCTTGTGCTATTATGAAGTCGCCAAACTCCATATTGTCCCATAATTGCTTCCCCACTTTAGACCGGTCCACTACAACAGAGCGATAATAGAATTAGGAATTCTAAGCAAGCGTCGTCATAGTTTCCATAAAGGTTTTACGACGACATTTCGAACAACAGAGGCAATATTAGGACCGTGTGTCCCGCATTTATAATGGAGTATTAAAGCTATGTAACATCGCGAAGAATTAGATTAAAGTCCAGTCATTTTGTTAGTATTTCATTTCATTGTAAATCTTCCATTTCCTCTGTGTTTATTTGGTCTTGCTTTATAGGCTTTCAGAGCTTATTTTGGCCCATCTCTGTGTACAGTGCTATATCAGATAACTAGAAGGTTTTTTTAAGGCAGTTTGTTAACCCCAAGTTCATTCCTTTTTAAGGTCGGCATTTGAATGGATGACCCACATCCAGTCGATACAATTAGGGTAACCGAGCAAGATGTGACCATAATCCCCTTTATATTCCTACGGATGTTATTTGAATTTTCCTTCATATATATCTGAAAGTTTTTCTTACGTACTAAGATAAATTTGTTTCAGAGATTTTACCAAACGTATTATTATAAACCTCAATTTATAATATCTATCCGTATTTATCATAAAACAAAACAAAGGGTAAACTGCTAGTAGGTGATATATTTAACTGTTTTCCTGATACTTGACAATGAAATATGATCACAAAAGTGATTCCCCAATCTCTCTCTCGCAGTTAACAGGCACTCGAAGTTTATGCAATATCAAAATACAACGCACGGGATCTCAGCAATATATAAAGGTTATATATAGTGGTAATACAAAACAAGAACTGAGGAGATGATGATGTTATTTCCGTTCGAGTGAACTGTCAAAATTTAGCCTACAAATGGGTGACTGCCATCAACAGAATCATGACAAAATCTTGTTTATTTACTTATAGCGGATTCTTAATGTGCAAGCCTTTGACAATAAGGAGATTTATTCATTACGCCTTAAGAGTTTGCCGAACATTCCGACCCAGATCCTGGATCATTTAAAGTTCAAACTAAATGCCGACGTTTTCTTCTTTTTTTATATTTTGATGATATTCATAGTTAGGTACCATACGGATGGATGCCAGTTTTCATACGCTGTTTGCAAGCTTGAACTATTTTCCAAGGCAGCCGTTGTATCAGTGGACAGAATAATTCATTTCCAGACACTAGGAGCCATAGCAGTTTGACGTCTCTGGTCTTCAGAATCAGTTATGTCTAACCCTTATCTCTCACGATGAGACTTATTGGGGTGGGCCAATTTACTAACGCCATTTGTCTTTATAACCTCTTCAAAGCCAATTAACCTTACAATAACCTCTGTAACTAAATATTGACGATAATCTATGAATTAAGAGTCTTTGATAACTCATATGTTACAGTGATTACTTTCAATTGCAGTTCTATCTTGCAGTGTGTGTGTGTGTGTGTGTGTGTGTGTGTGTGTAGAGAGAAAAGAGCTTTTTGGGAGTTTGTTTACCTTCCATTTATCAGTAGTTGTCTTCAATTCATTTACATTATCTCGACTCATAATCATTACTGATCTTGTAATTCCTTTGATAGCTGTAGAAGAGGATTCACCCGGGGTGCATAATTAGTTACTAAATCAAGCCCAAAGGGTTTTTCCCAAATTCCATTGGTCGACCACCCGACCAGGTGGTGCAGTGGACACTGATTTCATGGTAGATATATATATATATATATATATATATATATATATATATATATATATATATATATATATATATATATATATATATATTAAAAGAAGAAACTAATGTCAGTGAATTTTGTGGTATCAGCTTTTCTGGCTTGGAGACAGAGAGCACCTAGGATAGACTTCTTTGAAACGAAGGAATTTGATGAGTATGCTTTGTGAAGCCGATGCTCGCTCAATCTGCCCCTATGGGGGTCTTGGGGTGTGGCGGATGTATGCATCCGTTTGTGCTTGCAATGATGGTTCCAACCGCTCGAGACACTTAAGAGAAAGCACACATTCTTTTGAGATAAGGAGGAAGAAGGTTCAGAGGACATCATGTGCTTGTACAGACCCATCAAAAAAGATGGGTTCCCATGTTATTATTCTAGAGACGGGATTCTCTAAGTCTTGACTATCGAAATGTGGTAGTTGACAATTTGAGAGCTTGGGTGGTTACTTAGACTAATTCAGGAGAGTGGAATGATAATTTACAGTTCTTTTGTGGGTCAGACTTATTTTTTTAAATATGACTTTTTTAATCACTTTGTTCCATTTTATGTTCACCTGGTTAGGGAAATGAATAGCATATTTTTTGTATTTACATGAACTCATTAGCCTAGTTTGATGTTGCTTGCAGATAGAGGCCGGCCGCTACTAAAAGGTAAGAGTTGCCACTTATGTAGTTTTGATGTGGGGGGGGTGAACATAAAATGGAACAAAGTGATTAAAAAAGTCATACTTAAAAAACTAAGTCTTGCCACTTTGAGTCAGAGCAGCGTTTTTGGCGTTACCACACCAAAAAAAATTTACCAAAATTTTAGAACATTTCCAAACAAACAAAATTACATCAGGGTACTCACCAAGCACTCTCCTAATACCTTGTGGGTCCGCCTTTGCGAAGTATGACCTCATTCAGCCGATTAGGGACCGATGAAACCAGATTTTGAATGACGCCTGGGCAGATCTCAGCCCAGGCCTCACGCAGTTCGGCCTCCAACTTTGGAAGGGTCGAGATGTCCATCTAAACAAAACACAACTTCCATATTTAGTATTTGGGATATCATATGATCACTTATCCTTGGTTTACACTAGAAAAAAAAAATCTTGAAATCATGTTTACTATGAAAAAAAATTTGAAATTTTTTTTTATTTTTTATTTTTCACTTTCGAGTGCTATAAAAAATTGTATATATAGTTGAATGTTTTATTTTTCCCATATTATATACATGTTAAGTGATAACTATAAATTTTTAGCAAAAAATAATCTCCACGGAAATTCAGAAAATAAGGCGTCCCAATGAACAGGACCTAAAAACGCTAAACTAGTAAAGTTACCCCTTTCAGCCCTAAAAAATTTTTTTTTTCTTTTCCCAAATATTTTTTTATAAACTTTAGACTCTCACTGATCATTTCTTATCAAAAAAACTTGAACTCGTTTTCATATTTCATGCCCGAAAATTTTTTTTTTTTTTTAGGCATAGCTGTAATTTTTGGGTTTATGGTTTCGAACTCATTTTTATTTTTGCGTGCTATTGTATGGATGTTTATCTATTTGCAAAAAAAAAAAATTCATGAAAAAATATAAAAAAAAAAAAACTAAGCAAGCAGCAGTTAGTCAAAATTAATGAAAAAAAAATGTAACGCGGCGCAGAGTATTATTTTTCAAAATTGCATTAGGAAACTTGAATTTAAAAAAGTTATTTGATCCATGTGATTCCTTCAGGGCAAGTGGTCCTTTTTCACCGTTGCATTTGTTAAATCTGAAATGAAGTTCATCCCTGAAAACACGTGAAAAAAAAATTTGGCTGGCAGAAATTGACTAATTGTCAACGTAGCTTATGGTTGTATGGTGAGTTGGCGTGGCACGGTGGCAGTGCTCTATAGTTCAGTCCAGTGTTGCCGAATTGCGGAATTTTCGTCTGCTATGCGGAATAAAAAGTCTACGGGGCAGCTATCCAAGTTTGTATGCCGATTTAGATGCCACATCTGCATTTTCAGCAGCAATTTCTTCATGGCGCATTCATGTAAATTTATCATATACAAATTGCAATATTTTTTTTACTTTTAAACAATTTCTCTTTCAAATACAATATTATAAAAGATAAAACTCTTATCAGAATATGACGGTGATATGATTAATGTACATCAATCTGTTAATATATTATAAAATTATTTCCTATATAATTTAATGAGTTATATACTGATACATAAATGCTGTTATGCTTATTACAAACTTATCTCTAAATATATCTGAGACAAATAAGAAAGGAAAAAATAATACTTCTCATATGTATATATATACGTATATAGGTATATGTATATGTATGTATGTATATATATACAGTGCATGTATATAAATACGTATATGTAAATATAATGTATATAAATATGCATATATATGTATATATCATGTATATATATATATATATATATATATATATATATATATATATATATATATATATATATATATATAATTATATATATATATATATATATATATATATATATATATATATATATATATACATATATATATATATATATATATATATATATATATATATATATATATATATATATATTTATAAATGATATATATATATATATATATATATATATAATATATATATATATATATATATATATATATATATATATATATATATATACATATTCATATACATATATAAACATATACATATATGTATATATATATGTAATATATATATATATATATATATATATATATATTATATATATATATATATATATATATATATACGTCATATCACATTACCGTGATTCATATACATATATCGAACTACAAATGTCCTTTAATATCTAATTTGCTCTACCCCAGAATTAATATATTTTCATATATGTTTAACAGAGGGGGAATTTATTAAGCAATAATATATATATGTATGTATGTATAACTGAATCACGAAAGTTAGGAACGTGATAAATCCATAAATAAAGATATATGCCATGAAGGAAAATAAACAACGGAGTATCCGTGAGACCTTTCGATGTTTAAACGTCCTTTACTAAGCAGATGAACTGACATACATGAGGAAAAAGACAAAACAAGAAGATTCGTATAACTGACAGATAGGGATTATAAAGAGATTAGTACCTAGAATCCGACACACCTGGAAGATGAGTAACCTTCCCAAACAAGCATAAACAATGGGTGCAATTAAAAGTTTAAGACAATCATCTCAGATACTAGGACAAGACAATTAAAGGATTATAGGTGACAGCTATTCAGAACTTTGGTAAACAAAACCATATTCACAATTACATATTCAAAATACATGTTAGACATACATACAACAAAGATAACTCTAAGGCAACTAAATTTTATTTAAGTCTGTAATTATAGTTTTGAGGTCATTCTTAAACATGTTACAAATACAAGGGTCTAAATGAAAAAGGCCATGACTAACATTGAAATTACAATGAAAAGTAAGTTGTATTAAAGCAGATTCTAAAAGATTTCGTGATAAGACATCTCTTGACCTTGCAATTACTAAACTACCAACCCAATTTATTCGGTGGTTGTTTTCACTTAAATGAATGAATATTGCATTAGATGTTTGCCCAGTTTTTACAGAATATTTATACTTAGCCAGCATAAATATTCTGCAAAAACTGGGCTAACAACTGTGCTACAGCCTGCATTCTTGAGGGGTATGATCTCAGTATATTGCAAAACAGCTGAGACTCAAACTCCATTTCCCTGAGCACTTTGGTCACCTCTCTTCGCAGGTCGTCGAGGCTTGGTATACCATCATAGTTTACTGTGTGCACTTCAACATGGTCCTTTAAGCTACTACCAATGTTTTCACACACATTAAGGTCAGGGGAGCTACCTGGAAATTCACTTGAGGAGAAGAATCGATACCACTATTTCGAAGCAGCTCCTGTGTCTGAAGAGCCTTGAAACATTGTGCCTTATAACACATTAATGTGATTTCTTCAACAGATAACACATTTTCAGAATCTTTGAGGAAAGGAAATACTCCACCAGTAACCACAGTTTCTCTGAAGTATTCGCCATTCCATGACTGTCCTTTTTCTTTGATGATCCACATTAATTTTTGGTTGTGCAACGGAGAAACTTCCCAAGCATTCAGGAAATTTCACAACTTGGTGATAGTGTACGTCATCGCTGATATCATCCAACTTTGCAGCCCAAATGATGTCATTTTTATGATTTGGCTTCCTGACTGTGTAAATGAAGAATTCATCTGATGTGGCAACATGGAGAAAGTCAGCTTCATCCCAATCTTAAAGAAATGAACCACAAAACCATGCACGGACTTCTCTCTGTTGTGATGTTGGGCTTACTGATAACATGAAATGGCTTGATACCATATTTTTTCAACCCATGATATGCAGAACTATAACTTCTCTTCCTTCCCTTTTTTGTTTCTAGTTCAAGCACCAATTTACATAAAGACTTTCTTGGTCTACCCAATGCCTCAGCTAAGATGTCTTTTGACTCCTGAGAAAGGACTTCAGCCCTTACAAGATTCTCACTCTTTTCGTGATGACTGTCATGTGGATTTTTGTTCCAGTTTCTTTTAACAAAGGATTCATCTCTTTTAATGTATTTAGCTATCCAGGAATGGCGCATCCCTGGCCTCTCTGAAGGTTATAGCCCGGATTCGGTCAATCCATCTGATTTCCTCCAAGTCGTTAGGCATGGCTGTATCTAACTCCATCACTCAGTCTGAAAATACAAGAAATGTAAAATGAAAAATGACTTAATAGAAACTTAAGATAATGTACTTGGAGATAGCCTATAGCAGACAACTTCATAACTTTTCAATTGTCCTGTGGAGTGTGGGGGAGGGGGGTGCTCTAATTTCGAAACACCCAGTAGTATACAACATAATTAATTAGTCAATGACTGAACACTCGAAAATGGAATTCAAATTTTCATCATCATGAAATTTTCAGTTTTAAAACAATTTGATGATATAGTGTGGTTACACAGTACTGTAGGAGTGCTGCATATTTTACTGGAATACAACATTCTTTAAAACTACTGTGATTCAAATTGACCGTCCGTCACAGAATTGTAAGAAGAATTTCCAGTCACATATCATGGATTCCCTGGAATATGACTTTATGGTTAATCAAAGAGTTTTGACTTTGTTATGTTACTGAATTGGGACTGAATTTAGATTCCAGGTGGTTAATGGTCGCTGAACTGGATTCATTCAAAACAATTCTTTTTATTTCTATGTTTTCAAATAATAAGATAATTGTGAATTACATATTTACATCCCATTTTTAATGTGTTACAAGGAGTCTCAAATATTTCCAACGTTCAGAAAGCTGCCTGCATATTATATTAAACATATACGCAACGTCTTACTAAGGTTGCGTTCACACCAAACGCGGCGCGTCGAGTCGTCCTAATTCTTGGCGAGTGTCATTTTCCCCTTAAATAGGAATAGGGATGTTAGTGTTTTCTACTTTGTTTTCATATTGCATTTCAGTTTACGAACGCGAGTTATGTTCTAATAAAATTGTACTCCTCTATATCTTTTTTCACTTTTATACGACAAAATGTAATATAATTAAATTTCAGTTCATCTTTTCTTTGTATCCATATGATATACATTTAAAATTCAAAATCTTAAAACTTACCTATAGTTTTTGAAAATTTTTATGGTTGAGTAGTAAATTCATTATTATATATATATATATATATATATATATATATATATATATATATATATATATATATCTATATATATATATATATATATATATATATATATATATATATATATATATATCTATATATATAGATATATTTATATAGATATATATATATATATATATATATATATATATATATATAATAATAATAATAATAATAATAATAATTTGTCCGACGAGAGCAAGTTCGAGCGCCTGACAAGAAACCCAACAGACGACATCAAGAGGGAAGCCGGAACGGGGTCATCAGTGTAGTGAATGCTGCGACTAACGCTGTCCACCTCCCGCCCATACAAAGAGACTACAGCCTGGGTATCTATACGGTAACATAAACTCACAAACCAGGAAACCCCCTCCGGCGATCATCAGCCAGACACCCGTCCCTACTTACGCCTTGGCTAAACGTCTTAACCAAATTTTGACCCCCTACGTCCCGAGTCGGTACAGCTGCAGTCGTCAGTAGAATTCCTAGAAGTCATCAAGGACGCCCCTGGCACCGGGATTATCGCCTCCCTGGACGTAGAGTCCCTGTTTACGAACGTGCTGTCGACGAAACCATTGACATCATCCTTGAGCGTGTCTACAGGAGTCAGTCGACGGCGCCCCTCAACATACCCGAACCGCGCTCCGTACGCTGCTGGAGATCTGCACGAAGAAGGCCCCTTTCTCCACCCACCGTGGACAGATGTACGCCAAAAGGACGGCGTAGCGATGGGCTACCCACTGGGGGTACTCTTCGCTAACTTTTACATGGGACCGTGGAGGAACGAGTCTTCGCTAGGATGCAGCAACCCCGCAGATATGGACGATATATCGACGACATCTTTGTTCAAGTCGACGCCGAGAATGAGGTAAAAGCCCTCCGTCAGGCATTTCAGCAGTGCACCGTGCTGAATTACACGGTTGAATACAGCACCGACGATAGGCTCCCTTCCTCGACGTCCTTGTGAGTAAGACGGAAGACGGCCTCCGTTCTTCCGTCTACACAAAGAAAACAAACCTAGGACCTTCTTTGCCTCAATGGTGACTGCTGAGTGCCCCAGCAGATTCAAAAGTACGATCGTCAGGGCCGTTCGTCAGGAGAGCCCTAACTCCCACTGCTCGACCTGGCAGGACCACTCATCAGGAACTCGACCGTGCCTCCCAAGTACTCGTAAATAACGGGTATTCAAATAAATTAATAAGCAGAGAAGTCCGTACAGCCCTGGAGAAATGGTACGGTAGTGAGAGCCCGCAACCTCGGGACCCCCAGGATAATATCAAGCTGTATTATAAAGCCTTCATGAGTTCACATTACCGTGAAGAAGAGGACTCAGTCAAGAAAATTATTTCTGAAAATGTATCCCCGACCGACGACACCAAAAATATCGACCTAATTATCTACTACCAGAATCGGAAGACGCGCGACCTTATTATGAAAAATAACCCCTCTCCACAGGTACAAGACCCCCTGAAGCAGACGCATGTGGTGTACCAGTATACATGCCCAGTCCGCGGTTGCAGCAGCGCCTACGTTGGTATGACTACCATGCGCCTGTCGAAGAGACTCTCATGCCACGCCCAGAGGGGGCTATGAAGAATCACGCACGCACCAAACATCAAGAGGCCATCTCCCGGGATGTGATCATCAAAAACACGAAGATCATGGGAAGGCCTGAGGCCTGTCGGTTACGCCTCCTGGTGGAGGCGCTTCTCATCCAGCAAGTAAAACCTACACTAAATACGACGCAGGAAGAATTTCTCCTCCCTACGAGTATGAGAAGACCTGCCACCAACAATGACACCACCAAGCACGACAACTCCCCGGAAGACAACGCCCCCGAACGAGATACTCCTGCAGCCAACCATAATCAAGTTAGCCGTGACGTACTGCAGCATAGCGAAACGCCCATCGACGTAACCGAGCCACTAAGGAGGTCAAGGCGGCTGCAGGACTTACAGTATCGCAACCATCAAAGCGTGGAAAGTGGCTTGAGACCCGGTTCAAGCCACCAATGAAAACGAAGACCTACCACCACCAGCCAATAATAATAATAATAATAATAATAATTAACTACTCAACCATAAACATTTTCAAAAACTATATGTAAGTTTTAAGATTTTAAATGTATATCATATGAATACAAAGAAAAGATGAACTGAAATTTAATTACATTACATTTTGTCATACATAAAAGTGAAAAAAGATATAAAGGAGCACAATTTTATTAGAACATAACTCGCGTTCGTAAACTGAAATGCAATATATATATATAATATATATATATATATATATATATATATATATATATATATATATATATATATATATATATATATATATATATATATATATATATATATATATATATATATATATATATTGTATATATATATATATATATATATATATTTTATATATATATATATATATATATATATATATATATATATATATATATATATATATATATATTTGTATATATATATATATATATATATATATATATATATATATATGATATATATATATATATATATATATATACAGTAATCCCTCGCTACTTCGCACCTCAAGTTTTGTGCCCTGAGTGCATCACGGATTTTTCAAAAATATTCATCAAGAATACAAAGTTAAGAAAAAATGGAGCGGGCACTAGCAGAAGGCAGAGAGAGTACATTAGAACATCAGGTATCAACACGGAGATGTCGCGTAACTCAAAATCCACCTCTCTGATTCGCTAGTCATCTCGGCTCCTGAATCTCATAAGCTGATTGGCCAAGCCGCCGAGATGCGTTACCCAGCATCTCTCCCTGCCGAGCGCCCAACGAAGGAAGACCACATTCATTGTTCTCTCGCGCTTGTGTTGCTTACTCTTGCCGTGTGAAAGTTTAGTTGTTCTTTTGTGCTTTTTCATGCAAAGTTCTTGTGACGCCCTTGAAAATGGCTCCTAAACGTCCTACACCCTCTACATCCTCTGGTGAACCTAAGAAGAAAAGAAAAATGATGACGGTGAACGAGAAAGTGAAATTATTAGACAATTTTAAGGCAGGCAGTAGCTATGCATCTGTTGCCCGCATGTATGAACTGAATGAATCAACGGTTCGCTACATAAAAAAAGATAAATTAAAAATCCGTAAAACTGCCTCAATAATGTTCTCCAAGGACACTAAGCGCATTGTGACTCCTCGTAATAAGAGGATTGCGCAAATGGAGAATGCGTTATCAGTGTGGATAACGGACTGTCGGGAAAAGAAGGTTAGTCTCGATACCAACATCATTCGAACTAAAGCCAAAACCCTTTATGATAGCCTCGTTCCTGAAGGGGGATGGAACGAAGATGGCGATGATGGTGATGACGACGATGAAGATGATCCTGCCCCACGAGAAAAACGTGGTTTTATTGCCAGCAAGGCCTGGTTCAAGAAATTCAAGAGGAGGTTTGGCCTTCACAGCGTTCCGTTGTATGGGGAGGCCGCCTCAGCAGACCAAGAGGCAGATCTTCGTTACGCCAAGGACGAGTTCCCGAAATTGATTAAAGAAGGCGGCTATATCCCGGAACAGGTGTTCAGTATGGATGAAACTGGCCTCTTCTGGAAGACCTGCATTATGACAGGGTCCAAGTGGAGTTCCTGCCCCCCAACACCACTTCCCTCATACAACTAATGGATCAGGGGGTCATTCGGGCCTTCAAGGCCCTCTACACGAGGTCCACGATGGAGGGCCTCATCACCTCCATCGACAAAGGCGACGATGACTTCAGCTTCAAGATATTGGTGGGAGTACAACATTGCGACGTGCCTGGCCAACATTCAGAACGCTCTTAAGGAGATGAAACAGCAAACACTGAATGCAAGTTGGAGAAAATTGTGGCCAGACGTCGTTCATGACTATGAGGGATTTACGCCAGACGAAGTTCATCACTCCGCTGCAGATAAGGCTGTGAGGCTGGCGCGGTTGGTAGCCAACGAAGGTTTCTCCGACATGACGGCAGAAGACGTCAACTCACTGATCGAGTGCCACTCTGAGCCCCTAACCGACGAGGACCTTGTCGAAATGACAAGATAGGAGAGTGAGGAAGAAGAAGTGGCAGCCGACGACAGTGACGATGACGAACCTGAGCAACGTGGCCTTACATTGGACAATCTGCAAGAGCTCTGCAACATGGCACGGGCTATGCAACAAAGGGCGCAAGAAATCGATGAATAACAAGGTCAGAGCCATCGAATTCAGTAACCGTATTGACGGTGTAATGGCGTTGTACAAGAGCATCTTTGCTCAGTTGAAAAAACAATGTCAACAACTTCCCATCACGATGTTCCTGGTGCGCCGAAAACTTCCTGCAGAAGTGTCAGATACTCCTACTGCTGCCTCTCCGGCTTCCTACCGAGCCACTACGCTGCCTCCTGCAGTTTCTCCAGCTCTATCGGAAGCTGCCATCAGCGATCCACCGCCTCTAACAACTAACGATGAGGCATCACCTGAGGAGCAGTAAAGCTCTCATTAACCTGTGCAGTAAATCTTCTTCACCTCCATCATATTGCACAGGTGTTTCATCGTCATGTATCAAGATAATCGTCATTTATCAAGATCATCGTCATTGATAGAGGTGAGTTACATATCTTGTTACAAGAATACAGTTATTATTTATACATGTACATGTACACAAAAAATGTACGTATTTAAAAGAGGGAACCTACTTCACAATATTCCACTTATTGGGGTCGGTTCTGGTCCCCATTAATAGCAATAGGTGAGGGATTACTGTATAAATATATATATATACATAATATATATATATATATATATATATATATATATATATATATATATATATATATATTTCTCTTGATGTTTCGGCTAATTCGTTTAGAATTGTATCTTTTAATTAGTTATCCTGTAAAATTCAATAAAAATGAAACTTGCCTTAGAAAAATGGCCATTTTTCCCCTAAGTTGCAATTGCCCGCCTGTAGGCAGTATTGTTTTTCTTATAGACAAAAAGGTAAATAAAGGAAAATCCCCAAATTTATTTTAACAGACAAAAATTAACAAAAAAATCCTGCTTAGAGAGAGAGAGAGAGAGAGAGAGAGAGAGAGAGAAACAAAGAAGATACGTACTGCAAAAAATCCCTGAGAGTGAGAGAGAGATTTCAGCAATTTATAACACCAAGAGACAAGGCAGAGTTAAAAAAAAATGATCAGAATATTTCCTGATATATTTTGATAAATCGAAATATCTCTCGTGGAATATAGAAAACCAACGAAAAATCGAGAGAGAATGAGAGGAGAGTATGTGAACTGGTTATGTCCAGATATTGCTCGAAATACGGAGAGAAGTCTAACACAGGAATAGTCATCCTGTTTATTGTGGCTGCCTATTCACTGGTGAGTTCTTCCTGACTACTGTTGATGGAGTTGAACAAACCAAGGAGAAGGAACTAAAGGAGAGAATTGCGGCTTGGCAAGACACCATCCGGTGCCAGAGAGAGCAGCAGGTGAACTTGGACAGGATAATTCTTAGGCTGCAATAGAGATCACTTAGGAGGTGTTGTAAGTTGCAACAGTAGGCCTGGCAAGAAAGGGCCTACTCGCTCGAAACTGACACGTTGTTCCTGATGAGGGAGAACGACCGAGAAAAGAGGGAAAGTAGGCAGCTGGAAGACAAGATCCTCAAGATCACAGATGAAAATCAGCAGCTGATGGACAAAGGAAATTGGGGAGAGAAACGATGCCCTATGTGAGAGGATAAGTGAACAAACAGTGCAGTTGGCAGAGGCAAACAGCGAAGAAGCGGTGAAGCTCAACCAGGAACAAAAGGATACGACCGAAAAGTGCGAATCCGCCAGGAAAGACGTCGAGGTCAGGTTCGAGTGCCTGCAGAACGAAGTGGAAGACCTCAGGAAGGAAAAGTGTGGACTCCAGTGTGAAGTTCAGGCTGCGAAACTCAAGAGGAAGGAGCTGACTTGCCTTCTAGAGAAAGAAAATCGTGGCTGGAGAGGAAGACCGGTGTCCAGGGCGAACGAAACCGAAAAGGCTGTGGGAAGATGAGGTTGGGTACAGATGCGAAGAGCAAAGGGAGGAAAATTGGTTTTTTACAACCTGAAGGACCTGCAGGGGAAAAACAGACGCCTGGAGAAAGACAACTAGAAACTGAAGGAGCAGCTGTTCGTCTTCAAGGAATGGCGCGATCTCCAAGGAATGGGGCGATCTTCAAGGAATGGCACTGGCCTTACAAAGACAGATAAGATGTGAAAAATCTGAGGACAATGTTTGTTGTATGGAAAGTTTAATGTTTATTTGTAATAAGTTTGCTTTGTTGATCCTTGAAGGAAGTTGAAGTTGCAGGGAAATAAATATGCTAAAATGTTTTTCTTAAGAGTTTTATTGATTCCTGAAAAGGAAATGAAGATGGGAGGATTGAAAAAAGTGTGAGGAAAATGACAGGATTGGTGGATTGCCAGGAAAAGAAGCATAGGATTCAGAGAAGCCCCAGGAGAACTGAAAGGATTCAGAGAAGCCCCAGGAGAACTGAAAGGATTCAGAGAAGCCCCAGGAGAACTGAAAGGATTCAGAGAAGCCCCTGGAGAACTGAAAGGATTCAGAGAAGCCTCAGGAGAACTGAAAGGATTCAGAGAAGCCCCAGGAGAATTGGAAGTAGTCAGTGGCATATTCTGGTTCTAAGACTAAGCAAAGGTGTTGTCTGTGATAGGACAGGCGGGCGAGGCCCACCACAGGTCCTGGGACGGGAGGTGGGGCTCGCCGCGGGTCACAGGACAGGCGGGCAAGGCCAGCCACGTGTTCTGGGATGGGCGGGCAAGGCCCGCTACGTGTCCCGGGACGGGCGGGTGAGGCCCGCCATGTGTCACGGGACGGGCGGGCAGGGCCCCGCCACGTGTCCCGGGACCGGTGGGCCCCGCGTCTAGGGGATGGGCGGGCGGGGCCCACAATGAGTCCCGGGACGGGCGGGCGTGGCCCTCCAAGTGTCCCGGGACAGGCGGGCGAAGCCCGCCATGTGTACCGGGACGGGCGGGCGAGGCCCGCCTCGCATCCCAGGACGGGTGGGCGGGGCCTGCCACACGTCCCGGGACAGGCAGGCAGGGCCCACCACGCGTCCTGGGACTGGCGACGGGGCTCGCCACACATCCCGGGATGGGCGGGCGGTGCCTGCCTTGCGTCCCAGGACGCCACGTGTCCCGGGACAGGCGTGCAGGGTCTGCCACGCATCCGGGGACGGGCGGGTGAGGCCTGCCATGCGTCCGGGGACAGGCGGGCAGGGTCGGCCACGCATCCAAGGAAGTGCGGGCGTGGCCCGCCAAGAGTCCCGGGACGGGCGGGCGAGGCCAGCCACGTGTCCCGGGACGGGCGGGCGAGGCCCGCTCCATGTCCCGGGACAGGTGGGTGAGGCCCGCCACGTGTCACGGGACGGGCAGGCAGGGTCCGCCACGTGTCCAGGGACGGGTGGGCGGGGCTCACCACAAGTCCTGGGACAGGCAGGCGTGGCCCTCCAAGTGTCCCAGGAGGGGTGGGCGACGGCCGCCACATGTCCCTGGACGTGATCCACATGTGAGATGTGGATCACGGGTAGGTGAGGCCCGCCTTGCATCCCAGGACAGGCGGGCGGGGCCTTCCACGCTTCCCAGGACGGGCGGGCGGGGCCCGCCACGTATCCCAGGACAGGCGGGCGGGGCCAGTCACGCATTCTGGGACAGGCGAGCGGGGCCCGCCACGCGTCCCGGGACGGGTGGGCATGGCATGCCAAGTGCCCCGGGACAGGCTGGCGAGGCCCGCTACGTTTCCTGGGACAAGCGGGCGAAGCCTGCCAAGTGTCCCGGGACGGGTAGGCGTGTCCCGTAATGGACAGGCAGGCGAGGCCCGCCACGTGTCCCTGGACGTTTGAGATGGCCTTTGTCCAAAACATAAGGGTAAAAAAAGAGGAAATATGGGAAAATGGAGTGCTTATGACTTACCTTAGATAATTGTTAAAGGTAATGCAAGGTCGCCATTGAAAACCTGTGTGTTGTGTGTTTAAAGCTTTGTTATAGGTTTTATTGGAGGGAGGTGTTGTGTTTGAGGAATTGTTATATATTTATAGCAATGTACAGCAATTTTTGTATGTTTTGTTGAACTGTTTGAACTGTGTAATTATGCAAATGTGACATTACTTTTACTGTTTTTGTTGAACTAATAAGGAATAATCTTGTTGATTCTAGGTTTTATCTGAAGAATGGTAGTTCCATATCTGATGCCTGTATCAGGGAAATGTTAACAGCGATGAAGACCGAGTATGGTTTAGCATATTAACTTAGTGAAATGCATTTGAATGTATCTGGTCATCAGCGACAGCAAGATAAATTTGCAACCCAACTTTTTTCAAATACACCCTCTGGTTCAATTTCATATCTTGGAGAAAAGGGACTGTTGGTGAATAGGTACTGGAAGGAAACTGCTGAGTTCATCAACATGATGGATCAGTGGTTTGAACTAATGAATTCTTCTCATAAGTTTGGGGACAAACAGTCGCGTGATGCATTTGGTGTCAACTTATGTGACCAAATAAATGTTCTGCATAGAATGGTAGAAGTAGTGTTAACAATGAGAGTAAATGATTCACAGCGTAAAGGGCTATATATGTTTCAGAAAGGTGTAGTCTTATCTTCTCACTCACTAATTGGCTTGCACAATATGCTGCGTAAGTCTGTCAGTATACAAATTATTTTGACTAGAAAATTAAATCAAGATAATTGGAATATTTATTTGGGTGCATACAACAAATGCACGGGCCATATGAGCACCCTAATGCTCTTACTGTAAAATTCAGGTTAAAGAGATTACTCTAAGGAAAAGATGTTGCTCTACTATCGGAAAAGGCAAACGTAACTTCTGATAATTATGACTGTCTATCTACAAGGGATGGCCTGATGAAAACAAATAATAAAGCAGCCAAACTTTACATTACTAGTAACTGTTTCAAAGACTTGGATGTTGGGTGTGAGCTGGAAAATGATGTAGATGATGAGATTGACGATGATGAACATAGATGTATATCAATTGATGTAGTTATAGAAGAAGAATCTCTTAGATGCATTGGTGGGCATATTGCAAGGAAGTTTTGTGTAAAATATCCTCACTTAGGTAAGAAAGCTAGTGAAGGGTAGGCTCCACTTTGGAGGGGTGCCGATCGTAAAAATATTTGCCAAAAATACACTAATCAAGACAGGCTAATGAATTTATCAGGCATTATTAGCACTATAATAACGCATATTCTCTGTGAGTTTTATCATCCTACAGGGAAAATAAATGATTTTAAGAAAAAAATGATTTTAAGAAAAAAAATGTACTGAAGGTCATTTGGTGATCGGTGAGAAACTACAGTCTTGAATAGAAATTCGGTCTGACAGAATGTTGGTATATTCCCTTGGAACATGCACATAAATCATTATCAAAATATACAGTAAATAAGCACGTAACAACAACAAAAAAGAGAGCAACAACTGAAGCGAAAGCGCAGCCGATAAATATGGAAATCGCAAATATAAAAAAAAATATTATAGTATCCCTCTAAATTGGTCGATGTCTTTTCTACGTTTTCTACGAGTAGTTTCATCTCAGAAAACTATTTTAGGGGTATCTAAACAAATTTTTCAAGTTTCTTGTCCTCAGAAAAAATCGCTTTTTCGCTTTTTCTCTGGTTTTTTTTTGGTTTTTTGGGAGGGAGGGGGGGGAGGTATTTCTTTGATTGTCCTACATAATATAATTCTTAGATGTTTTAGGCTATCAAGTGACATAATAACTACAATCTCTCCGAAGGTTTTGTCCCTAAATCGAGGTTTGAATTTTTTCTGAATATTTCTTCCTAGCTATAGCCTTATTTTTCGGCGGGGCTTTCGCTGAACTTACCTGAAGTTGTTGCTCTTTTTTTTGTTATTACGTGCTTACTTACTGTTCTATTTTGATAATACTTTATGTGCATGTTCTAGGGGGATATACAAACATTCTGTCAGACCGAATTTCTATTCAAGACTGTAGTTTCTCACCGATCATCAAATAACCTTCAATCAAGGGGCCCTGAATTTCACATTTTTTTTCATAAAATCATTTATTTTCCCTGTAGGATGATAAAAACTCAGAGAATATGCGTTATTATAGTGCAAATAATGCCTGATAAACTTCATTAGCCTGTCTTGATTAGTGTATTTTTGGCAAATATTTTTACGATCTCTTACAATCGGCACCCCTCCAAAGTGGAGCCTACCCTTCTGAATGCGTGACCAAGGAAAAAGAGGTGGACAGATGAAGTAAACGGGGGGGGTGAACTGTATGCTCCCTCAGAGTAATTTTATTCTCAATTAACTACAATGAGGAAAGTATTTCAAACTGTGCATGGAGTCAGTCAACAGGACTTAAAAAAAATTGTATCCGAAATTGAATGTACAGGAGTTGATTTACCAAATGATGTCATAGCCTTCTTTGCCAAAATATCAGTGTTCTTTAAATTAGAAAGTTAAATAACGATATTAGGATAAATAAGAAAAAAAACAAGACTTGCAGAAGTGAAAGTAAAAAACATATAAAAGAACAAGCAAACATAACTGTGTTAACCTGTGTATGTACATCATTTGTATATAAACTGTGTAAATAAACTTTACAGTAACATAAGAGTTATATATTTATTCCTCTTTCAGAAATATACTATAGACATATAAATATGCTGTCTGTTAATCTAGGCTATCCAAATTAATCAAGAGGGAGGGAGAGGGAGCAGGCAGGAGAGAGAGGGAGAGGGCATTGACAGGTGAGATGTGGATCAGCTGACGTCACTGCGCAGAGAGAGCATAAATCGGTTCTCTGTCCGTCTGACCTGTCTAAGTGGGTCCTGACTAGACGACGCCTTCACCCAAACTCGTCTGTGTTCCAGCAGGACAGGGCTCCCGCTCAAACTTCAAAGTTAGTAAGAGGGTGGTTTGACGATTGTGGAATCGGTTATATCGGGGATTGGCCAGGATAGTCAGTCGCCTGACCTTCATCCGATCGAGAACGGGCCATGGCCCTTAAACAGCACGTGGCTCGGTAAGGAAAAAGTTTGTGCTGCGTTACACTTTTTTTTTCATTAACTTTGACTAACTGCTGCTCGATGCGCCTCAGTGGCGTGATCTACCGGTATGGTCTTGGACTGCCACTTCGGTGGCCGCAAGTTCGATTCTCGGGCATTCCACTGAGGGGTTAGGGATGTGTATTTCTGGTGAAAGAAGTTCACTCTCGACGTGGTTCGGAAGTCACGTAAAGCCGTTGGTCCCGTTGCTGAATAACCACTGGTTCCATGCAACGTAAAAACACCATACAAACAAATAATAACTGCAGCTTTCTTAGTTTTTTCTATTTTTTTCATGAAGTTTTTTTTTTTTGCAAATAGATAAACATCCATACAAAAGCATGTTCTAATAAAAATGAGTCCGAAGTCATAAACCAAAAAATTACAGCTATGCCAAAAACATAAAATAAGAAAAATAAAAAAAAAAATTACTTTTTTTCGGGCATGAAATATGAAAACGAGTCCAAGTTCTTGATAAGAAATGCTTAGTGAGAGTCTAAAGTTTATAAAAAAAATTATTTGGGAGAAGAAGAAAAAATGTTTTAGGGCTGAAAGGGGTAACATTACTAGTTTTGCGTTTTTAGGTCCTGTTCATTGGGACGCCTTATTTTCTGAATTTCTGTGGAGCTTATTTTTTGTTATTTTTTTTTTAATTTGTACAGTTATCACTTAACATGTATAGATTATGGGAAAAATAAAACATTCAACTCGTTTCCATAATAAAAATTTTTATAGCACTAGAAAATGGAAAATAAAATGTTTCAAGACTTTTTTCATAGTAAATATGATTTCAACTTTTTTTTCTTTTAGTGCAAACCAAGGATAAGTGGTCATATGATATCCTAAATAATAGATATGGAAGTTTTGTTTTGTTTAGATAGACATCTCGACCCTTCCAAAGATGACGGCCGAACTGCGCGAGGCATGGGCTGAGATCCGCCCAGGCGTCATTCAAAATCTGGTTTCATCGGTCCCTAATCGGCTGAAGGAGGTCATACTTCGCAAAGGCGGACCCACAAGGTATTAGGAGAGGGCTTGGTGAGTACCCTGATGTAATTTTGTTTTGTTTGGAAATGTTCTAAAATTTTGGTGAATTTTTTATTTTGGTGCTCTCTCTCTCTCTCTCTCTCTCTCTCTCTCTCTCTCTCTCCTCTCTCTCTATATATATATATATATATATATATATATATATATATATATATATATTATATATTTGATATATATTTAATTATATAAATCAAAATTTTCCCAAATTCGGATTAACCAAAGCATAGTAGTTGCCGTTGTTTCGACATTGTCTTTTTCAAGAGATTTCCATTTCTATGAAATCTTAAACCACACGAATTCTATCTATATTAATTATACTAAAAGAACAGCCTTTGGAAACATACACCATAGGTAATACATGCAAGCAAATATGTTCTGCTGTCACCTGTTATTGAAAACTTGTATGTATTGTTATAGCAGAAGGATGAACTGATAACAACCTCTCTGGCCAGTAGGACTAGCATCAGTGTTTCTTGATAAACAAAGGAGGAACTGATATGTAGTACTAACATTTCTGAGGGGCCATTATCTTTATGAAATTTATGGTGTTTTGTTTATGTTTTTGCGGTAAATGGGCCATTGCTAAACACACCGCAAAGGTGGATACATATAAGGTTGAAACCGTTGTGGGTCACTATCTAGGAAAGATCCCTAAACCTTACGTCAGTGGTTTTGATACCTCCGATACGTTTGTGCCTGAACACGCTATGGTGTCATGTTTTAGACAAACGAGAAGTGATAGGCGGTTCCAACGACGCAGAATCTCCGTTCGATGAATAAAGCGAGCATGTCTCTACTTCTCTTAGGTGTCTGAGGGAGCCACGGTTCTGTTCCAAAAGATAATCAAACGTTTCACGCTCACAGATGTACCCACGTATTCGAATAGCAGGGAGACATAGAGAGAGAGAGAGAGCAGGGAAGGAAATAGACTTGACAAAAAGAGTGAGAGAGATAAAGAGAGAGAGAGAAAAAAAAGGGAAAATTGACTTTATAAAAAGTGAGAGAGAAAGAAAGAAAAGGAAATGCTACACCTAACAAAAAGAGTTGGAGGGTGACAGACAGAGAGCTGTTACTTTTTATTAAAAATACACATACAACACTTTTTAAATGTAACGTCCAATAAATCTCTCTCTTCTCTCTCTCTCTCTCTTAAGCTCTCTCTCTCCTCTCTCTCTCTCTCTCTCTCATCCGTCTAAAGGAAAATTACAAACAATCACCGGCAGCATTTTCTGTTTTCGCGTGTTGATGAAAATAGAACTTATCTTGACAGTGACTAATTTATGCGAAGTTCAAAGCAAACGTTCTCAACAATCAACTATTTTTCAACTCTTGCTTCAGAAAGTAATAATATCATTAGTAAGTATTTTTCACCCTCGAATTTAAGGTGGAGATAAATTATTTCCTGATATAAACAGAAAACAGTTTCAATTTTATCATTAAGTATCATTCATTTGTTTCCCGCTTAGGACTGAAATGAACCTCCTCGTATCCTACTGGCGTAGGAATAAAAGGATTTTGCCCCTTATTAAAAATAATTTTTTTTTTTAATTGTTTAAAAGTCATATTTTTTATTTGATTTTCATTTTTAAGGGCTACTTTGCTGGATAATTTGCTCCCGGATTTCGCAATTGTTTTCTCAGATTCACCAAACACACACACACATATATGTGTGTGTATATATATATATATATATATATATATATATATATATATATATATATATATATATATATATATATATATATATATATATATATAATATATATATATATATATATATATATATATATTATGACAAATTGCCACTCTCCCTCTTTGTACATATATATATATATTATATATATATATATATATATATATATATATATATATATATATATATATTGTATATATTTTATTTTCAACAATGTGTACCTTTTCCCTATTTGAGTATTTCAGTCTCTTTTGCTTCAGCGCCATCTCTTGACCGCGCAACCTACTTCCACTCTGTGCTTCTTGCTTTTGTATTTTTAAACATTTCTTTGGACCTTAAGTATCGGGATGAAGAAGGAGTATACTTCCAACTACTAACCGTAACATTTGTGATTATTATAACTGATCTTACTTGCTATTCAGTACCGTAAGTTGCAACTATATTGTGAATTTAATTAATGTTCGTGTTGTGTTTTGATATCTAGTTTACGTAATTGTTGATTTATTGTATTATATTATAGATAAATACGTGAGCAGTGTTTTCTTTGTCACCGTTTAAGTAATAATGGTTCGTTGGTAAGATACTAAGCTTAGGTACGTTAAAAATTCTCTTAAGACCTGAGATATTCCATCGCAGAGGTGACAAATGGGGGCCTGTCCGGGATTGTGAAAGTGAATTGAATGGTTTAGTGGTACGAACATGCACAGAACCAGTGAAATACAAACCGTAAGATTTTGCAACACTGCTCCTAATCCTCAATCGTCATGTTAACGTTTTGTTGTTATAGTGGAAGTATACTCCTCACTCGCTCGCTCAGGCATCGGTAATATGGAGGAATAGCTGTCAACAATCGTTAGTCCGCTGGGTACTACAGCCTTCTTTGTGCTTTCTTTTTGCCCGCCCCGTATTACGAGCTGCAATTAAGGGTTACTCTCGCTACAAATAGTCCGAAATACGCTAGTTTTGTGTTACCTCGGGCGTCATTCATTAGCCTACTTGACCCTTCGGATTTTTCGAAATACCTTCTATTAATTCTGGGTATCGTGCTTTCATTATCCATCCAACCTCCTTTTATTCTGGACATCGACGTAAAAGCCATCCTCGCCCATCAAATCCTTTATGGGTATCGCGCTTTCGTCATCGGTCTAATCACTTAATGGTCATTAGACAAACTTAAGCCATCCTGCCCCATCAGTTTATTTTGCAACCTCATGTTGCGGTTATCAGTCTCGCCTACACTTCATTTTGTGTTAAAACGGACGTAAACTCGTACACGACAATTGAAGTATCTGATTATTAACGACCTAGTTAAGTAATTGGTTTGTGCTACAAATTCTGTATTTAGTGTAATAATGTTTGTAAGCTGTAATACCGTAACTTAATCAGTAAATTCAGGATAAGTTTAGATTTGAATATTAAACCTTCTTACCTTAACAAAAATCATGCCTTTCGATCTAGAGAAATTCTTGGCTAATCCTAGAGAAGAATTGTTAACCTTGCGTTTGGCTAAAAAGCAGGAACTTCTCACGGTTGCGAGTAAATGCCAAATCCCTACAGATATAACTTATGTCAAAGCACGTATCATTAATGACATCCTTCAGTTCTTGCTGAATAAAAACGTCATAACAGAGGACGACGAAGATGTAGAAGAACTGAGAACCCTTACAGGTGCCATTGCTAATGTCGATCCTGAAGTGGAAAAACTGAAACTTCAGTTAAAAGTTTTTGAAGTGGAGGAAAAGAGAGAACAAGAAAGAAGATGCACGGAACAAGAAAGAATACAAGAAGAATTTGAACATCAGAGAAGGCTTAATGAGTTGGTACTCGATAAACTGGAGAAGTCGGCTTTTATCAGGCTTAAGGCTAAAGAGGACGAAGGAAAACAAAAATTCTCGGGATTCGATGTGACTAAAGCCAGCAGATTAGTTCCCGAATTCAACGATAAGGATCCAGAGGTTTTCTTTCAAACATTTGAAGACATAGCAAAGTCATTAAATTGGCCACCTAATTTCTGGACAATACTCGTGCGCAACCACTTGAAAGGTAAGGCTGCATATGTTGCATCGCAATTAATTGGGGTTAAAGACTAAAGTTCTAAAAAACTGTTTTAGATGCATATGCCATCACTGTGGAAGGCTACAGGCAAACGTTTAGAAACTCTTTCAAGACTCCATCTCAAACGTTTGTAGAATTCTGTAACATAAAGGTAAGACAGTTTTAAACAAATGGTTTGAGAGAGCTGGTGTTACTGATTTAGACTCAAAAAATCTGATTTTGTTGAAGGAATTATTGCATAAAGTTCCTTCTAATATTGCCACTTATGTACATTTTAAAAGGTGAAACTGAAGTACTAAAAGCAGCTAGCTTAGCTGACGACTATTATCTAATTCACAAGAATATTAAAGATCCTTCAAAGACTGTCTCATCGCCTAAATCTCAACAGGTTAGTTGTGCTCTTATTGTAAGAAAGATGGACACTCCACAGAAAATTGTCCCAGTCCAAAATGCCAGAGGTCAGAAGTAAGCACTGATGGTAAGTCAAAGAAAACTAAAGGTGCAGTAACATGTCATGCTTTTGTTCCTTCACAGGATCTGGAACCATTTAATGAATTCATGTGTGAGACTTCACTTAATGATTCATCTGTCACAGCTCTGAGAGACTCTGCTTCATCCCAGACAATAATTTCGGCTGCCAGTCAAGAAAACTTAAAATACACAAACGAGTATATAGCAATAAGTGACCTAACCACAACTATTCTACCCGAGGCTGAGGTGGATATTGCTTGTCCTTATTTTACAGGTAAGGCAAAGGTTTGCTGTCTTAGATAAACCATTACCTTGTTACCCTGTTCAAATGAGTTATTGGTAATGATCTTGCAGGATCCTCTGTACTTAAACCTAAATTGATTGTAACAACACCTGAGGTAGTAATCAAAGATGAGCTCTCCAAAAAGCCAGGTAAAATCTCCCAGGTAATCACTAGAACATGTAGTAAAGCGCCCAGCACTAATTTTCCTCAAGGTAAAGAATAACAGAATAACAGAAGCTCTGGATTTAGTTTATATAAATAAGGACCAGTTTGCTGTGCTCCAACAGAAGAATTAAAGTTTGAAAACACTCTGGGATAAAGTTGTGGATCCTACTGACAACTCTAAAACTCCATACTTTTATGTGGAGAAAAATATTTGTTTCGCCCTTACAAATCTCCCAAAGCTCAACATCTAACTCGTGGCATGACTGTTTTCAGGTTGTTTTTCCAGAGCCCTTAAGGAAACCCTTGCTTGACGTTGCTCATTCTACAGAATTCCATCTTGACGTGAATAAAACCTACAAGAGGTTGTTTTGAGGACTTTTATTGGCCAGAAATGAGAAAGGACATAAAGGAGTTCATTGCTTCCTGTCGCCACTGTCGGACCACTGGTAAGCCTAATGAGAAAATACCTCCAGCACCGCTTCAAAGCATTCCAGTACCTAAGTCACCCATTTGATAAGGTAATTATTGATTGTGTTGGGCCCTTGCCAAAGACTCGCAAGGGTAATGAATACATTTTGACTGTCCTTTGTCCTACCACTAGGTATCCCTTAGCCTTTCCATTAAAAATATCTGCTCTAAAAACCATAGTTGGAAAATTGTTGAAAACCTTCAACTTAAAGATGTCTTTGCATATCTCGACGACCTTGTGATTGCCAGCAAGACCTGGGAGGAACAGCTTCGCACCTTGGAAGAACTCTTTCAATGCCTGCAAAAAGTCTGGCTGACAATCAACCTTGCTAAAAGTTCTTTTGGTCAAGCTAATGTAGTTTATCTAGGCCATTGAATTGGTAGTGGAGAATTTTTACCTAAAGAGGTTAATATAGACAATATCAAGAACATTCCTATTCCTGCCACCAGACAGCAACTTAAGCTTTTTTAGGAATGGTTTCTTACTATGCTAAATTCATTAAGAACTTTGCTGTTATTATTGCTCCCCTCTATGGTTCTCATTTCCCCTAAGGTAAAGTTTGACTGGACCGAAGAACACTTGTCACATTTTTGAGCAACTGAAGAGCATCTTGGTTTCTAACCCCTCTTAAGAGCTCCTGATTTTAATAAAGAATTTTCATGCAGATTGACGCCAGCAATACAGGTTATGGCGCTTTTTGCTTACAGTCTTACTCAGTCAGTACCAAAGAAACCCCACCCCCCACCACTTCATCATCTCCTTCCCATTGCATCGCCTACCACTCTCGCTTCTTCAAAGGAGCCCAAACCAGGTGGGCCACTGTCGAGAAGGAACTTTATGCCATCATTGCTTCGCTACTACACTTTCAACCCTAACTTGGAAGGACACCAACAGAGTAGTAGGTATATACCGACCATCGCCTCCGAAACAACAAACTACTTCGTTGGTCATATATTTAGTCAGCCTTCAATCTACGACTTCAGTCAATCGGAAGTGCCAACAATCTCATCGCTGACCACACTGTCGCGGCTTCCCACCGCTTCAACACCACAACCATCTGGTCCCACTATAGTGGGCCCATCTTAGGGGGGGGGGGGGGGGTACTATGACGAATTGCCACTCCCCTCTTTGTACATATATATATGTATATATTTTATTTTCAACAATGTGTACCTTTTCCCTATTTGAGTATCAGTCTCTTTTGCTTCAGCGCCATCTCTTGACCGCAGAACCTACTTCCACTCTGTGCTCCTTGCTTTTGTATTTTCAATCTTTCTTTGGACCTTAATTATCGGGATGAAGTAGGAGTATACTTCCAACTACTAACAGTGACAGTTGGGTTTGTTATATTGTTCTTACTTGCTATTCAGTACCGTAAGTCGTAACTATATTGTGGAATATTTAATTAATGTTCGTGTTGGTTTTGATATCTAGTTTACGTAATTGTTGATTTATTGGATATATTATAGATAAATACATGAGCAGTGTTTTCTTTGTCATTTAAGTAACAATGGTTCGTTGGTAAGATACTAAACTAAGGTACAGTTGGACACAGGTTTCCCTGGTACACCTTCTTGAGGGACTTCGAAAAATTATATGGTAACAGTGTTTACTGAGGGGGATGGGGGAGGAGGACTCTTCCTCTCTTAGCAAGAGTTCCACCAATAAGCTCTGGAATTCTTTCAGTGGGTGGAGTCATTAGGTATGGTTGAAGAAACACACACACACACACACACACACACACACACACACACACGAGTAAAAAAAAAAAAAAAAAGAAATCTGTGCAGGGTATATCACTAACTTTTAATTTAAGTTTGTTTATTAAGATTCCATTTAACTTTCGTCTAAGTCGTTATCGTACCACCGTGTCTGTTATTATATATCGGTCATACTCATTACGCAATACTTAAAATTGATCAAAATTTTAGTTATATTGGTACTGGAGAGAATCACGAACATCATAACATGACATTTTAACTTATCACATAAGCCAAGTTATAGTATCGGTTGCAGTGCGTTTCCTACCAATAATATAATAGGAAGCTATAAAGAGAAGCGCAGCATCACTTCATTGAACATACCCAAAAACTCTGTGAACGTGTTTTAAGTGTCCGACACCTTAGATCTCTCTCTCTCTCTCTCTCTCTCTCTCTCTCTCTCTCTCTCTCTCTCCTCTCTCTCTCTCTCTCTCATATTAGCTACTTTAAAGTGACATGTCATCTAGAAATACCACTGCGTTAAGTATCAGTTTTTGATATGTCATTCACACCCTTTAATCTTGACTACACTAATATATGCATATATATTTTTTCGGGGGGTTGGGGGGGCGGGGGGAGTGGTGTCGGGGATAGAGTTCTTGTTGTTAAGCTGTCTTACAGGTTTGGAATTCTAAAATTTAATTCAAACTGACAAGCTTCTTGCTTTTTGTTGTACCGATGTCCTCAGCCTGGCTTTGCTACAACTGAAATGGGTGGGGGACTAGGGTAAGGTGGGCCTGTTGCGACTCCGATGAGTGGACGAAGTACTAGATATGCTCGTGGATAGAGTGTATGGCTAACGAAAAGCTGCACTTGAAATATTTCTTGTTTATCTTTAATGCCTGCGTGTTTTTAGTGGTTTATCCTAATATTATAGTACTGTAGATTTTCTGAATACAACAACATTTACAAGAAGAAGGATTGGTTAAACTCACTCACTCTTGTAAATACATTAGAATGGAAAGAGAGAGAGAGAGAGACTAGACGTTACTGAGGAATCAAAATGAAAACTAATAGGGACAGAAAATTCCACAACGGGTAATGGAAAGTGAAGAAGGACTTCCAAACTTGGTGCAACAATTTAAACCATTCCATATGGTAAACTTAATTCGTTGCCAATGATAAACAATTGTTGATATTCAGAGGTTTCATGTATTCATGGTTTTGTATTCCCTCTTGAATATACTGTAGAGGTTATTCCCTACAACGCCGTTCATTACAAATAATTAATTACATGATATGGATAAACATATCTACTTGGCTTATATTTTCTAAATATATTAATTGTGATACATGTTTTTAATGTCATACGGACAGAAATTCCTTTCGCTCTTATCATCATTCGTGTGGGAGGATAAGAGACAGACGTCTCTATTGTTAAACAGCCCCTTCAGTCATTTACCTGTCCATTGGGGAAAGAGCTATTTGGAGAAATGTAGTCTGATGATATTGTCCTAGGGTTCTCTTTTTAGATAATTTTTTAAGAAATCAGGATAGCGAAATTCCCTTTAGATTTTGAACTCCTTTAAAATATCAAATTCACTTTCAATAAATAATAATAATAATCATGACCTGGAGCTAAACGATATGCATAGGTCTGTTTACGATTTTTATTTTTACATCATACGACATGGAAGTTCAGCGGAAGCCATGGGGTAATCCAAATAACACACCCTCACTTTTTACATTTATTTTTAATACTAGTGAGAAGTCCAGCCACCTTCCTTCTAGATCACCTCTTGCAATCTGTAAGGCATAGAAGATTCATGGTTTCTGACGATCTGTGGTCGGTTGTGGAAGAGTTTTCCATCATTATGTTCCCAGAGGTTCATAAGTTGATTCGGTCTCCTCTCCCTCTCAGGCTCCCAAAATTTTACCAAATTAGCCTAAATATTCTTAGTGAGGTTCATGTCTGTATCCTTACTTGGGCCAGTCAAGCAACTGCAGATCCTCTCGACCTTGAAACCATTATTGGACTATTCTGCCGTATGGATGGGGCAGCGGTCGTGAATGAAAATGACAGGAGCAGATGGGGAGGAATAATTCCGCTGTTGAAGTGAAAGAAGTTAGAAATCCTGAAGAATTTCAATGTATTTTTTCACCAGTGAGCCTCCACTCAGTCCTGGTGATATCATCCATATAATGTAAGAAGATCCAGCCCACACGTTTACTGTGACATGCCCATTCCTGGTCACCTCGTAAATTTCTTCTGTAGTATCTGAAAGGAAAAAAATCTAATTTTCAACAATTCACGCTTTGCTTTTCGTAATGGAGGGAAAATAAATCTGTATTGTTTGGGGAAATAAAATGCTAAGTAACAACCCTTGCAATAAGTTAAGAAATGTTTATTCATCTGCAAATATTAATACCGTTATAATAGCATTGACTTTGATCTGCAACAGTCCTTTATGATATGATATTCTTTAATTCAGTAAACAGGCTGTACTCTATTATAAGTTTGCCTACGTGATTATTCATAACATTAATAATGTATTTGCTTAATGCCTGAAAGCTGGTCATAGTAGAACTAATGGGGGTTTTCAATGAAGAATTTTTATTTTCACTTCTCGTGGCAATATAATTCAATTAGCGGAAAATACATGGTTATGACAAAATTATCATCTTTTGATTATAATATTACCCTTGCTTAATTAAATTATTATAGTCTGACTGTTATTAATGATTTTAGAAACTCACCTAATATACTCGGTCTTCAGTTATGTATTCTGCCGTGACTTCTGCTAGTAAAAGACCTTTCGTCACTGCATACGACTCGAGACCAAAATTCCATATCCTCCCCCACAAACCGTTGAACGAAGGCAAGCCTATCAGCACGATGCCGAGAAATTCCTTCTTGGCAAGAATTCTATGAGGTATTTCCTGCCTCGTGCAGACGTCTTCGCACCGTCATAGACCAAAACATTTAATGCCAGACGTTTCACAAATAGCAATAGTATAGGTAAAAGGATCTTCTTATGCTGCTCGTCGAATGTCGTCGTTATCCTCACGGGTGGTCATTCGTGGTGGAGGTCTTCGAACTGAAATACGGAATTAACATGCAGATACCTAGATAATCAAGATTAATTATAGCCTGTTTTTACTTATGGGAACGCTATTTGGTATTCTGGGAAGTAAAGAGAAAGAATCACTATTAGAGTTCAACAGGACCAAGGCAACTGTAATTTAAGGTTTCATAATTTCACTGATTTATAAGGTTTATAGTTTAAAAAATTAATAAATAAATGAAATAAATAAATGCTATCCAAAGTCGGTCAATTTCCCAGTCTAAGCTTACCTCCTTATTTACTGTTGTAAGGGAGACGTCAAGACGCTGTGCAACAACACCTATTGAAAGCCCACTTTCTCGTAGAGCGACGATCTGCGCCCGGAGAACAATATGTTGCTGTTCATTTGGAGACTATAACGAATACTCACTAGCAGAGGACAGAAGCCTATCAAAATTTATACAACACCTCAGTCTAGCCATGATTGGGTGACAAACCAAACTTGTTAGCGTGTAATAGAGGTGCTAGTAGCAGTGATGTTATCATCGAACAAAGTGATTTATTAAATCACACAATTACTGGGACTGATTGATTGATTGGCTGTTACTGGCATTGCAACATCTCAGGTCATTACTGTCATTGTTAATTGTCTGTTTGAAACACTGTTTACTAAAGGTGGTGCTGTTCCTCTCTTAACGTGAATTCTACTAATCAGCTTTCGAGCTGTTTTAGTGTATAAGAGGTTGGAGGAGGCAAACTTGTAATAAGTATTAATCCTCATAGATGAATAAACATTATCTAATGCAGGGGTTGTTACTTAGCATTACATTTCCCCAAACGATATAGCATTATTTTCCCTTTTACGGAAAGCAACGCGTAAATTGTAAAAAATTAGATTGTTTTCCTTCAGATACCACCGAGGAAACATTTACGAAGTGGCCAGGAGTGGCTTGTAACCGTAAACGTGTGGGCCTGGATTTCCTTACATGGTATATGTGATATCACCAAGACTGAAGGGTTTCTCACCAGAAAAATACGTTAAAATTCTTCAGGATTTCTTCCTCCCTTCACTTCAACAGCGGAATTATCCCTTTCCATCCTAGTCCTGTCCATTTTCATTCATGACGGCTGCCCCATCCATACGGCCAGAATAGTCCAGGAATGTTTCAAGGTTTCAAGGATTGAATTGGTTGCTGGCCAAATAAGGGTGCAGAACCACATAGATCCCGAGAAAGATAAAGTCGATTTATTAAAGATTGAACAATTCACAGGTGCCCCGAAAGAAGCCGAAGTGTAGTGGAAAAATCACTGAATTTCTAATCAGTTTTCTCCCATGTATGCATAAAATTTTTTTTAAATTTTTTTTTCCCATTATTTTTATGCTCATCCATTTCGTATGAAGTAGCTACTGTCGCATATCTTATGTAATATAAGCTGGTTAGGGGTAATTACGTTTGCTTTATGTCTATTACAATTAGAATCATAATTACCTGACCTGTTATCGAATTACAATTACAACTTCAATAATACTGAAATACAAAACTTAAATATTGGAAAAAAATTTCACAAAACATTTTGCACAAAAAAGTAAATAAATGGAATAACAAAATTTTTTAGAATTGATAGCTGGCTTGTTAAGATTCTCCCTTAATAATATAATAAATAAATTGGGTAGCGGCTCAAAACATCTCTGTTGCATTTGGTTAAGATGAGTTCTCGAAAAGTAAGAGGGCTGCTCTAGGATAACAATTTCAAATAAAGTACTTTATTATTTGAACTTTTCAGTTACAATTACAATTACCATTAAGTATAAATAAAAACAACCGCAATTACAGTTAACTTCAAAAGGTATAATTAAAAACATTTCAGATAAAAGGTAATGTTTATTTGTAAAGCTCTCTTACTGTGGGTTTCACAGACAGTGCAGTCACGTTTTTGGTCAATAACACTGTAATGAAGACTGGTATCAGTACGAGATTTTGCTATAATTTTTCGGTATAATCAAGGCTTTAACTCAAATGAATGTCCGGTAAAAATGCTCAATTTTTATTTGTAACACATAGAACAACTGTAACCAGTTACCTATTCAAACCAATCTGTAGGCAATTGGTGGCTCTCTCTTTGCTAAAAAAATAGTTGAAAAGTTGCGTGACAAACGGATTTCTGCTACCATGCTGACAGTTATGTTCCTAGGCGGCCATCTCTTCTTCACCTTCGTAATACAAGCATATGGCTGATGCCCTGAGTCCAAATGAAGATTGCGAAGGAGGTAACCAAACACAAGTATAACAGTAGCTTTACCATCAATCACAGTATCTATCGTTCTACTACTCCACCATACATGCAGATATCTCTCACTCTAATAATTATAATCATTTACTCCTTACCCAAGTCAATAGTCACTAAAGAAAGAAAAAACAATTTGACCTTAAGATAAAAATAGTAATAGCTACTACTACTGCTGCTGCTAAGAATAATAGTAAAAAACTGGTTATTATTAATAATTAATTAATATTGTTTCCCTTGTTTTTTGCACATTTTTTCCGTATCTGAACTATACCGTACCGATACTTTGGTAAAATTGTCGTTGCGTAATTCCGTACCGTACACATAGGCTAAATATCAATCGTGCCGTGCCATACCGTACCGTAATGCCAGCCTTCTGGCAGGTAACAACCAAGTGAATCGTTAGATACAATAATATTGTAAATTATTATTATTAGATTAGATAGATGGATAGATAAAAAAAATCGTACAAAATATACTTAAACTGAAGTAACATTCATTAAGGAGAGATAGAGAGAGAGAGAGAGAGAGAGAGAAGAGAGAGAGAGAAGGGAGGGGAAGGAGATGTGAGGGAAGGAAGAGGAAGTGGGTGGAGGGAGAGGGTAGGCGAATTTTGTTTATACTGTTGTGTCATATCCATTTCTGCCTAATCGAGCCTTTTGCCTCTTCGAACAGGACAAGTGTCTATTCTTTATAATTTGTGATTCATGATACTCTTATAAATTACGGTACTGGTGTAGTTACACTATAGCGAAATCTCGTACTTATACGAATCTTAGTTACAGAAAAATAGGTTGGAGAATTCGCGAACACTTTTACCGAGCTCATTTTACGAAGCAGTGCTCAACGAGTATTCAGTTCTCAATGTAATTATTAACAGGAACAATAATTATGTGAACATATTATATTTAACAGTAGTATCTTTATTTCATGCCATGCTGATTATGATCCTATTGGCTAATCCTACAATCAAGGAACGATATAATGATATATGAATCATGGTATTGTTTTACTCGACTCGAAACAGAGTCTGAATCCCAACGGAGGTAAGGTCGTCAGCAGGATTTTTAAATGGGTTAGACTTCATAACCACTCACCATGAATCGAAGGGACACAAATCTGGCGCTGCGAGGATGAATTGTCATTTTACGCGACAATGGTTTCTCGATACAGCCATTGCACGTGATGTTGGTGTGTCTCTCACCACGGTACAGTTGTGGATAAGAAGGTGGGAGGAGAGTGGGAACTTGAACGACTTGCGTAAGTTGTTTATGCTGAATGATTGGTGGATATGTTACATTGTTCATGGTTATTTAATCTTGCTCATTTGATATGAAAGTTTCTTTCTTAAATGTATTTCGTCTCGCTATTATAATTTTGGTTAGACTACAGATATCCACAGCCATTCCAACACCACAGTAATATTTCAGGTGCACCTCCATAATTCCACACCGGTGGGTGGTTGGCCCTTGCCGACCTCAACCATGAACAAAGTTAGATGGTCGATTGAGTTGTTTCGGTAAAATTAAGCCTATAAGAGCATTTTATTTGTGCTCACCCCGTCGCAGTCATTGTGTGTCTTTTGATAGCTATAGTTTATTTATTAAAATGTCATTTCAGTGATGGCTCAGGAATGATTTACAGTTTTAATACCACCAACAAATTGAGAATATTATGGATATATGTAATCTCGTTCTATTTGATATGCTTTTGAAACCAAAAATATACAGCCATGTTTACTAAATTATGATCAATCCATCGAGTACAAAATTTGAAGAATCTAGAATTGATTGCGATGTTATATAAATTATAAGTTAAACATTTAAGATAATATGTTCTCTTAGCTAGGCCAGGTGGTCCAAGGAAAACCACTCCAGCTGAGGATGACGCCATTATCAGGGCTGCTCAAGAGCAACCCTTAACCAACGCCGAGGCCATTCATGAAGACCTTGGATTAGAAGTGTCATCGAGATAGTACGACGCAGACTCCACGCTGCTGGGATTCATCACAGAACTCCAGAGACGAAGGAGCTCTTGATGGAGCGACATGAGGGGGCGGGAAGGCTTGATTTTGCCCAACGTCATGCTGATAAGGGTTTGGACTTTTGGGGCAGGGTATCTTTTCTACTAACGAGAAGTGCTTCTCGTCCACATCGCATGGGAAGCTGCATTGTTGGCGAACAAACTAGAATCGGTATGATAAGGAAAATCGTTACTTGCATCAATTATCAATTGCATTCTTCTTTTATATTAATTATTAATCTTCAGATTTTGTTCCACGGAAGTGGACTGTCAAAATATACAAAGGGAGTTAACATAAATAAGAGTGCTATTTCTGAGATAAATATTAGGTAAGGGACAGTGGCATCATTTGCTCTTTTTCCTCAAATATAATATATTAGATAAATAATTACACAATAGAATTCTTTCAGTGTTGTTCATCACTGAGAATTTAAATTCTCCAAAGGTAATATATATATACATATATATATATATATAATATATATATATATATATATATATATATATATATATATATAATATATATATATATATATATATATATATATATGATTTATATTATACACCCCCATTTTTTTCCTCTCAATTCAGATATGAAACCCCGTAACATCGTTGAGGGTGGTTCGATCTGGCCATGTCACCTGCAACGTATGGGGCTGGGTGTGTCTGCATGGTGGATGGGTGATGTGTTCCGTATCGAGGGACGATTTACAGCAGCTAAGTATGTTGAGCTGCTGCAAACCTCCTTCTTGCCTTCGTTACGAGAAAGGAATTTTCCCTTCCCACCAGGGCCCATCCTGTTCACACTGCTCATGTTGTTCAAGAGTGGTTTGCCAGACAGATTAACCTGCTTCTTCTTGAATAGCCGAGGAAAGGAGCAGATATGAATGTGATGAAACACGCGTGGGCCCAGATGGTGAACACATGGAAAATGGAACATGAGAGAACAACACAGCAACTCATGGCTCACATCAACTCTCAGTGGAAAATTTGTAGACGAGACCGCAGCAAATTTTCAACCTTGTTCATTTGATGCCCGACAGATTGAGGGAAGTGAATGAGAGAGAGGGTGGATGGTCAAGGTATTAGATTGTATAATATAAATGTTATATTTTTTGTAATAGGACCTAAAATGTTCTCATTTTGTTCTCACTAGTTATTTGATTATATGTTTTAATAAACATAATTCACAACAAGTTTTATTATAACCATGATATTCTTGATATAATGTTCGAAATATCTGTAAAAAAAAATGGCATAATGCCTCCATACAATATTGAGAGTATTGCAGTAAACTTTCCTACTTACTCAGGCCCCACATGTTTTTTATGTCTTCCTAATCACCGTTTCTTGTTAACAGCATTGAATTATAGAACTGAATAACTCGCTGAGCACTGTTATCATACATTGAGGTCGGTAACAGTATTGGCAAATTGCCTTAAGGCCCGTCCACACGGCCGAGCTTTGTTCGACGAACTTTGTTCGATGTGACGTCAGAAGCGGAGAAAATGCGGCAAAGTTCTGACTTTTCCCGCTGTTTCTCCGCTTCTGACGTCACATCGGACAAAGTTCGTCGACCAAAGCTCGACCGTGTATACTTTGTTCTCTGTGGTGTAGCCGATACAGATATGATACTTCGCCACTTATTTTCGCTTATTAGCTTCTTGAAGTCTATTAAAATAGTTTCCATTATTTGAAATGTAATGCTTTATATCCTACTGATATTTCAACAATATATCTTTGTGGGACATTTAAAAGGTAACTGTCAATACAGTAGATGATACTCTCTTTATGTCAGCCACTATAAGGAAAGCCCAAATAACTTCACCTATCACCTGAGGTCAACGAAATATATAGTCTATAATATCAATCAGTGCATACATAATTTTGAGAAAAAAAAAAACAACAGTTAACCCTTAAAATGTCAAACCACGTCATATGACGTGTTGCAGAGTCGTCCCACACATGTTGTTTACGTCATGTGACGTTCTTAAGTTTTTAATTTTGTGCGCCTTCATAGCTTATTGTATTGATATTGGTTCTGTACTACTTAGTGCCTTATTAGAGGTCTTGCTGGCCGTTTGCACTGCTCGTCTTCCATTTGTATTGAACTGCGCGGGGAAGGGGAGGTAAGGGTGGCCTAGGAGGTTGTCAGAAACGTCAAACCAGCTAATCCTGTGTGCAAAACGGATTAGTGGCGATAATTTTTTGCCGCACACTTCGATTTTGATGATAGTATATCAGGAATAAAGTTTTTTTTATTCTATTTTTAATAATTCTATATGGAAACTGACGGTAGAGAGATCCAATCGTTAATTTCAATGTTATGATATGGGGTAATATATCAAGCGAACCACTCAAGGGAACAAGAGTTTATGACATTACAGTATCAGAGATGAGAAATTTCTTTGCTTTGGTTATGATTATGGGTATTGTCAGGAAGGGCAATCTTCGATAGTATTGGGTCATGACCCTCTCCTGAATACACTAAATGACATATCAACTGTATACTGAGCGCAGGGGTTTTTCTTATCACTAAGTTAGCTAGTATAGCTGAGAGAGAGAGATATAAGTTAGCTAGTATAAGAGAGAGAGAGAGAGAGGAGGAGGAAACGCACTGCAACCAATGCTGTAAACTTGGCTTACGTGATAAGGTTAAAATATCCTGTTGTGATGTTCGTGATTTTCGGCAATACCAATATAACTTTAAATCGTTGATCAATTTTAAGTATTGTGTAATGAATATGACCGATATATAATAATAGACACGGTTGTAAGATAACGTCTTGGCCGAAAGTTAAATGGAACCATAATAAACAAACATATATTACAAGTGAGACAACAATCTTCATTACAACAATATAAACTGCTCAGATTTTTTTTTACTCCGTGTGTGTGTGTGTGTGTGTGTGTGTGTTTCTCCAACCATTCCTAATAACTCCGCCCACCAAACGAACTCCAGAACTTATTGGTGGAACTCTTGTTAGCAGAGAAGGGGTTCTCCCCCCCATCCTCCCTCAGTAAACACTGTTACCATGTAATTTTACGAAGTCTCGCAAGACGGTGTACCAGGGAAACCTGTGTCCAACTGTACATTAAAAATTCTCTTAAGACCTGAGATATTCCATCGCAGAGGTGACAATATATATATATGTATATATATATATAAATATATATATTATATATATATATATGATATATATATATATCTATATATATATATATATATATATATACTAATAGATATATTATATATATACAACGTTATGTACCTTCCTCTAACAAAAGGTGTTTTCATATAAATCCAGCATTTGAAGTTAACTGCTGGATCATGGATGAGCCATCCTTACGGAGAACTTCTACACAATGCTCTGACCCCAATTCTTGCACGTGCTCACGTCCATCCTGTAAATTAAAATCTTTCCTTTCCATTTCTTATGTCTTTACAGCCCACTCCACGTCTTCTTTCCTCTTTTCTCCTAACACTCATAATTATACATTCTTTTCACCACTACGGCATCCTATATGACCAAGTCATCTGAAAAACACTATTCATTCTTTCGGCTAATCTTTATACGCTATGTATATTATGCAGACTGTTTATCTCGTTTGTTTACGATTTTTATTTGCAGCTGCTTTTCACATCAATCCTTCACTTTATAACGGATATTTAGCCGAAGACTCCTCAAATATTCTTATCTTACACTAACACCCTAATACCCTTCTTTATTTGTAGTATTTATAAATCAGTTATTTTTATCCTTCCACCCCCTTCTGGCATTAAAAGTTTCATTTACCTACCATCCACTTAGTTTAGTAACCTTCCTGTTGCTCACATTTGTTCTCATGCTGACCGTATTTATGTGAAGATGGCAGGTAAGAAAGTTGTCATGGTGACAACTCTGTAGTTACGTTGGTAGTTGGCGCCATTTCCATGTAACCCAGATAGCTGATTACAGTGATTGAGGGTCCTTCGGGTCAAATTTGAGAATCATCTGGCATTATGGCTGCTCTGGGTAACCCATGGATCTAGTTGCTGTTGATATCTCAATAGAGGTCATAGCTCTGCAAAATGAATGCTTACAGTATGACATTAAAGGTTGGTTTGTTTTTTCAGTACAGGCAACGGATCGAGCACCACTGATATCTACCCACTAGCTTCTGGTTTCAGGAACTGTGCAACTTTCAGAAAAGACATCTTGCAGCTTCCACATTCAATAAAGCCTGAATACCAGGAACTCAAGCCAAGTTTAGATGTTTGTTTACCTTGCCACTGCTTCCGATGCGCGGAGTGACAGTCGGGAAAAAATAGTGACACCGACAGATGAAATGTTCTAGTTTATGCTAAGGGACGACAGCGAGTGGTATCTAAAACACGAACAAGGGGCAGATATCGTCAGAGTCAACGTTTAGATAGATAGGCAAGAATGACAATATTACCTTTTTAACGGATGTATTCGAGGTCTACGTCAGAATATGAATCTGTGAGATATATTCCTGAGGTTATTTTTCTTTTACCTAACATTTCCTCACACACTTCATTCATTGAAATATGAAGAACATTTTCCTTTGTTTTTCCATTTTTTATCATAATTTTTTTCCATTATTTCCTTTTTAACTCTCCCAGTTACAAGCAAACTGAAACTACTTGAATATTATTCCAGACACACCTTGAGTGTTCTAGAAGTCTTGCATTACTTTCTCTCCTTTCAAAATGTTTTCCCTTGTATTTCTGCATCAAAACTCTCTACTTTTAACTTTCGCTTTGTAGTGATGCTGAGCCACCGTAAAGTTCAAAGTAGGTTGACTTCACCTGACTTTTTATATTTTCATCACATTTTCTCATCCACAGGTTTCTTCTTCACCTACTGGCATCTTTAGCTGAAAGAGCTTTTACCAGTTTAAGGCGGTCTTAATCCAGAATGAACATCATCGGCATATAACACCCTCAAGTAAGTTACATGATGATTAGAAATAGAAACACATTACAATATTATCATTATTGGAGAAACAAATACACAGTTATTTTTATGTATGTACATATACATAAAGATAAAATCTGATACAGAAAGCTTTAGGGAAATTGTTTGAGTCATCTTTTCAAATGGAACAGTTTCCCGAAAGCTTTCTATCAGATTTCTTTCTTTAAGAGATTTACAATATACTAAAATAACTGTGGATGGTAACTATTATTATTATTATTTTATTATTATTATTATTATTATTAGTTATATTATTATTAGAAACCCCTAAATTCAAACTCGAGACGTACGTTAAAAAACAATGCCTCAACGAATCAATATAAATTTGCAAAGTAGATTCGAATTATTCAATGCCATTGGACATTCTTTACCGCTGTATTGCTTTACAGAAAGTATACTCCCTCTTGGATGTTCATTTAGGTGTACCATACATTGGATCTGAGCTGTTTACTTAAATTATTTTAAACAGAAGGATAACCGAAAAATATCAAGTATGTTTGTTGACCATTTCTAACACTATTAATGTGCAACAATTTCATATTATAAAAAAAAAAATTTAAACGATTAAAATTAAACTTTGTCTAAATTTAATTCTAATTTTCACACCCCATTCATTTATATGCACCATAGTTAGATGTTGCAAAAAGTACACAAAAGCACACACACACACACATATACATACATCGAGCTACATGTGTCCTTTAATATCTAATTCACTCTACCTCGGAATTAATATATTTTCATATATATTAACCGAAGGGGAATTTTAAGTCGATAAGAAATTTGTCGGCTCCCGGACGCGAACCATAAACCCAACAAATTCAGGACGCACAGTGAAGCCTAAACCACGACTTAATATTCCCCTTCGGTTAACATATATGAAAATGTATAGATTCCGAGTTAGAACTAATTAGATATTAAAGGACATTTTGTAGCTCGATATAGGGATATGGAATCACAGTAATGTGATATGTAAGTGTGGTGTGGATGTGCTTTTTGCATGGTTTTTATAAATGAAAGGGGTGTGTGAAAATTAAAATAGAATTAAAAATGCCATACCTCCAGAATATTCGGGCAAAATCTATATATATAATATATATATATAATATATATATATATATATATATATATATAATATATCTATATATATATACACACATACATACATAACATACATATATGTATATATGTATATATATATCATTCCAATGGAAAAGGATGGCTTCAGAATGAGCTGCCTCTCCTGTATTCAGCAAAAAAAATCAAATTTTCCGACATAGCGACATGTCTTGTATACAACGGATGTTCACGGGTCTTGCATTCCGTTGCGCCTGAATTTCTCAGTGGGCACCTATCCGAACACTGATCACACAATTATGGTTTAAAAAATTTTCAGAAAGGAAGGGTTGCTGTGTAGTGACCGTGTTGCTCCCATCGGCATTATGTGTGCACTAGTTTGTGTGTCTGTGTTAACGGGTGCATGATGTGTATAAATAAACAATAAAGACCCTCATAAGTTTTCAATTTAGTGGCTGCTATTATTCTTTATATCATGTTTTTTTAGAGAGAACTGTTTAGAGAGAGGGAGAGAGAGAAAGTGATAGCGTTGTCTCTCTCTCTCTCTCTGAGAGAGAGAGACAAACAGAGATAATGGCTGTTATCATTCTTTATACTACATAATGTAGAACAGAATCACGAAAGTTAGGAACGTGATAAAATCCATAAATTAAAGATATATGCCACGAAGGAAAATAAACGAAGGAGGATCTACGAGACCTTTCGACGTTAAACGTCCTTTACTGAGCAGAAACTCAGTAAAGGACGTTTAACGTCGAAAGGTCTCGCAGATCCTCCTTCGTTTATTTTTCCTTCGTGGCATATATCTTTATACTGCATAATGTTTGTTTATAGACAAGTGTTTACAGAGAGAGAGAGAGAGAGAGATAGAGAGAGAGAGAGAGAGAGAGAGAAATAATGGTTGTTATTATTCTTTATATATAATCTTTGTTTATAAACAACTGTTTACAGAGAGACAGATAACGTTGCAGCTGTTATTGCCTGTATATTTCTCTGAGAGAGAGAGAGAGAGGTTTCGTTACAGTTGTTATTGCTTCATATTTCTCAGAGAGGGAGAGAGAGAAAGACAGACAGAGAGAGAGAGACATGGAAAAACGAAGCTAATAGGATTCTCTATCAGTGGGGGTCAAGGAGACACTAATATAGTCTCTCTCCTCTTCTCTCTCTCTCTCTCTCTCTCTCATACACACAGACAGACATTTATCTCGTATTTTCCTTTCACTTCGCGCTGGAGGGTAATTAAGGAAGGTATTGTTGTAACGACTTTTTAAAATCTCATTAACAGACACCCGAGAGTCTCGGGACCCATTTTGAGTGGAACAGCATCCAATGGTGGTAATAAAGGCAAATGATGCTATAATATGCTAAGTTTGTATTCGTTCGGTTCTTTTTTTTAAATTCATATCGTGTAAAGCTTATATATACATATATATATAATATATATATATATATACTTATATAATATATATAATATATATATATATATATATGATATATATATATATATAATATGTATGTATGTATGTATGTATATGTATGTATGGTATAATATTGATATTCTATAACTTAGCCATACCTCATCCTCAATGGAAATTGCAACTTATAAGCTCATCTGCATCGGCCGGGATTCGAATCTGAACCTTTGGTTTTATACAGTGACGAATCGTTGAAATGAACATATACACAAACACACATACACACTCACGCGCACATATGTACACATGTATATATAGATAGATCAATAGATAGATAAGTAGACAGATGTTTGTGTGTATGTGTGTCTGTGTGTTAGTAGAGGCAAAAGCCTTATTTTGTAAGTAGTGGGAAATTGATAATTGATAAGACCATTTTTTATACGCAAAGAAATGAAGATAGGCATAGAGCAAATATAAATGTAAAATTATAGGAGAATGAGACCATAATAGAAGAACTGAACGTGCTGGGCAAGGGAATCAAAAATTTATATATAAAGACTAAAGGAACTCTCCTCCTGTAGACTTTACTGAGAGCACAGAAACGCTCCTTACACTTTTTATGGACCTTTTTGAACATTGACATTCATCACTGGTGAATCTTTAACTCACCTCAACATACAGGGGAATTTTAGTATATTTCCTTTTATAGTTAACCCTTACTCTTTTCATTTTACCTTGAAGTTTTCCCGGGTTGGTTGGTTATGATTTAGCTGGCTTTGTGCCAGCACGGGCTCTTGCTCCTAGAGCAGCCCGCAAGTGTTTTCCCAAATTCAGTAGTGTCAATTAACAGTTACTCTGCCTTGTAGAGCCCACTCTTGGTGACGTCGCCTGAACAAGAGCTTTATCCAATCGAAATGAAAAGGAGAAACCGACTGTGAATAAACCCGTTTCCCTCATGTTTACTCCTCATCAACATTCGTTGTGGTCGTCGCTTTTATGTGAGATAAAAGACTGACAGATTGCAAAATGGTATCACTATTTCACTGACCGATGGTCTGGTTAATTGCCAATTTCTCCGCAGTGATAGAAGATCATTCAAACCACGTTTCGTTCCCTCGCTGTTTATGTGTCTCTCCATTGTACAATAGCTCTTGCTTTTGATAACAGCAGATGACGCTGAGTTCATGAATAATATTTCTTTGAACGTAAAGAAGCTTAACGAAATGGCGAAGAGTGAAATTGTGATCCTATCAACTGAGGGTCATTGTAGCTAAATTCATATGACTTTGCTATACCCAATCAATAGGCATCTATTAATGAATAATCTGTCGTCAGACATCCCTCAGTAGTCTGATGATCTAATATTCTCTGGGTATGCAACGATGCATTGACACTGAGTATATTATCAAAACAAAGATTTATTTAAATAAGCAACTCTTATATTAATTTTGAAGAAATGAGTATAAAATACATTTCAAGTTGATATACATGACGGTTATGGATCCAAACATGACGCATATGCTTTCCAATATGAAGTAAAATGAGCCTTTTGAGACAGAAATCAACTTACATTCCGAAAACCTGACGCTCAAAGGGAGTTATTTTATTATGTTCCAACCAAGAAAGGCGCATCAGTAGATTATTTCTGGTTTAATATATGTATCTGAAAATACATCATGAGACAAATTTCTAACATACTACTGTGTATATATATATATATATATATATATATATACATATATATATATATATATATTATATAAATATATAAGATATATATGAATGTTTATCACATCACCGTGATTCATAAATATGCATTAAGCTACAAATTTACTTGTTGGCCGAGTCGGTAACCTCACTTAAGTCCTGATTTATCCTCTGTGCGCTGGTTCGAATTCACGAGAGGACGAAATTATTATCAATTAGAAAATTCCCTCCGCTTAACACATATGAAAAAATATTAATTCCGAGGCAGAGCGAATTGGATATTAAAGGACATTTGATGCTTAATGCGCGCATAATATAAGTATATGTAGATACTTACATCATAATGGATATTGGCTGATTGCGGTCAAATACAGCACAAGCGAAATGAACGAGTACATGAAGTCATTGGAAACCTATGTTCCAATCTGAAAGGCATTAGTTGATATCCTAGTAAAGGTTGTAGATACCATATATAATTCTTCTTAGGTGTACCCATATATTTCAAGGTAGAATGTATTCGGTTTTACTGCGTTTTTAGTGAATAGATTCTGGCAAAAAATGATGTGTGTTAGCCCTGCGTCTTTCTCCTGGTTATAACCTCCCGCTGCCTGTTGTTCACCAGGTACCTATTTCAGTGTTTAGGTCAAGGGACCAGTGAAGGCTCCATGCACGTTTTCCCTTTCGGTGCCTGGCTTACACTGATACCGATTCGTGTTGCCACATCCACTTTTAAATGTCGAATCGAGGGTGAATATTCAATTGGCAAGGACCCTATTTCATATATCCACCACTCTCAAGATCTATTGCCCTCCCCTTCTTCCTATCACCTGAAGTATTGATTCTTTTTTCCACTCAGTTGTCCTCTCAATATGACCAAAACATTACAGAATGTCTGATCCAGCTTTTCATCGCGGTTACCTTTTTTTCACCTTTGTTGTGTTTCTGTGTCTGTATATACTGTGTTGAGAAGCCATCTCAGAAAAATCTGGCTTTGACCTGTTTTTATTTGCATTTCACATCCATTAAGGTGTGCTGGCTTGACAGTCTCTTCACCTAACTTCAGCATCTGCAGACACTCCTCAGAACCTCCTCCGAATCCTTAGCAAACGCCCTGTTACATTCTTTGCTTCACACTTTCTAATTCTGACCTCTTATTTCATTCACCATCATCCTTTAATCTAACAACAAAGATCTAAACGATTCAACTGCTTCCACTCTTTCCTTATCCTATTAACGATCAATTTTTCCATCTTCTAGTTTTCCCTTTAACCGCAATAATGACATCCATGCTTAGATTGCCCCACCAAGGTATGTTTAAGGAAGAGAGAGAGGAAGGAGAGAGAGAGACGAGAGGAGAGAGAAAGAGAGGACAGGAGAGAGAAAAGGAAACAACAAGGATCAAACAAAAACCAGTACATGTTAATCTCCATTATCCTTGTTTCCCCCATTCTCTTCCTATATGATCCCGCCTCACTTACGTTTGTCCCATTGGATATTCGCCACTTTCCATCTTACACAGGAGCTTAGGCTTTAATCTCCCGTCCTTGCCCTGGATCTGCTGTCCAAAGCCAGTGGTGCGTCCTCTACCTTTGGGATCCCAATTTCCTTCTTACGCGCTGTATTTCCAGGCGTTTTGATGTTCACGGGAGCGAACGGCACTCTGAGGCAATGTTTCAGCGGTAGAATTTGAAACGAGGCCTTCATCATTTGCGCAAACAAACTGTGAGGCGAATTTTCCACAGGCTGTCATGGAAGCAACCGGTATGTGCTGCCTTTCTTATCTTGTCGATGCTTGCATGTTTTCACAGCAGCTTCCGAAAGCGAACGATAAAGTTTTTTTTTTTTTAGAACGTTCAGAAAATGCATGCAAGCAAATTATTCGTAAATTATCTTAATGTTTTCTATTTAATATAAATGAGTAATGTAAAAAAAAAAAAATTTTTAGATTTATCACTCATGAAGCCAATTGAAATGTATCTGCAGCTACATAAAGAAACATGAACGCAATTTTAGTTTAATACTCTAACATTCCATGAATATTCTCCCCATGGTACTAGTACTTGCTGGGATTTTTTGCTGTTAATCACTTTTGTAACTTCACTGATTCATCCCATTAAGCTTTATTCAAATAGCTTGCACGCCCTTTTATTTTTCAAACAGGATTCTTTAATGTGGTAGAGACCCGTCAATAATATCGATGTTACGAAATTTCAAACTATTTCAAATAAGTTATGTATATATATGTGCTTGGAATATATATATATATATATATATATATATATAATATATATATATATATATATAATGTGTGTGTGTGTGTGTGTGTGTGTAACATAAAGAGGGGGATTTACTATGATATATTTTAAATAATGTATGATGTGATATGCTGTGACATTTCTTAGAATGTGGAGTCATCATTTGAGACAGTGTTCGAGCGACAGCTTTGGGAATGCTGATGTGTCTTTTTGCTGTATGTGCAGATCTGTGCATGTCTGTTGATACAGGCGATAGCATAGGTAACGTTGAAACTGGTCTCAAGCAGTTTCGGGGCGAGAACATTCTGAACATTGAGTGTGGGTTTGTACGTATGTGTGCGCTTTTCCCCTAACATAAGGAAAAGTATTGTTTACCATGAGGGGTAGACTATTAAAGAGAGAAGTCGGGGGTGGGATGGCTCTGCCAAAGTATTTTTGTTAGTGTTAGCGCAACTGTGCTGAAATGGGTGAGTGTTATTATGTCTGTTTTAGCCAAAGTGCTGGCCTTTTTTTTTTTTTTTTTTTTTTTTTCTGGATTGTATTTGAATATTTATTTCAGCGATGTTCTGTTTATATGATCTTTGATTATGATCTTGTGCTTACCAGAGTGTTCTCCTGTCTTTTAACAGGCGATTCTAGAATATGGGAATCGATCTGGTAGAGGGAAACTATTCTGGAAGAGGGGAACTATTTTCTAGGAGAAGAGTGGGATTATTCATTGGAGAAATGGTGTACTGACTTAATTACTGTGTAGACTGTTAGATTAATTACCGAGGGTATCTGAGTTATTTGGACTTTGAGTTAACATTCCATTTAATCATTCTGTTAAGAATCTGAGTTATTCAGTTAATACTTTGCTCTCAAATAAATGCATATTTTTGTAATTCACGACTCTGATTTGATGACCTACATAATGGAGAGAGAGAGAGAGAGAGAGATGGAGAGAGAGAGAGAGAGAGGGAGAGAGGAAAGTTTTTACCAAATACCAGTTGTCTGCCGCTCTGGCCTATCGCTACCAAAATGATAACGAGATATTGGCCATCTCGTTATTATACATATATATATATATATATATATATATATATATATATATATATATATATATATATATATAGATATATAGTATATATATATATATATATTATATATATATATATATATATATATATATATATATTATATATATATATATATATATATATATATATATACATATATATATATGTATGTATGTATATATATTCCAGACACATATATGAAGTCTAGAAAAGGGAGAGAGAGAAAGATAGAAATTAAGGACATAACTTCCCACCACTAATATCGTGACTTTTTGAAAACCCTTTTAATCTGTAAATGCACTTCCATATAATTCTAAATTTGAGGAGAGGAAAGATCAAGAGTCATAAAAATAACTAACTAGTGTTTGATATTCCAGTAGTAGTATCATTTCGCATTCACCTTCACCCATTCCTCCTACGTTTTCGTTGTATACCAAAATTCATTCCATCTAGTTTCAGTCGTGATGAATATTTGGGGAATGTCATCCTACACCTGAGAGAAAGGCTTCTGTCTTCCCACCTCAAAGGTTCGTGGTGCAGTTGTTATCTCCCGGGTCCTCAGTATTGCGTGTGCAAGTGGGCTGTCATATTTCTGTCTATTGCTTTGGCTGTATAAGTGCATAATTGATCAACTAATAATGATAATAATGAATACTAATAATAATAATAATAAAGTATATTTGTTTTTATTTTTATAATCAAAATTTATTATTATTATTATCATTATTAGTTATTACTGGTTTTGAAGTTCAGTATCTTTTTAGTGTTGAAGTCGACTATGATGATGACCAGGGGAACGGTCGAAACATGTCGACTTCAACTCCAGTAGAAATATAGTTATCATATTATCATTATTATTATTATCATTACTATTATTATAAGTTAATGGGGAAATAATAATTCTAATCAAAGAATATCTCCTCAGCTTTCGATAACGAGAGCCGTGAAGATTCTCAAAAGCATTCTTATTAAATATTATTGTTGATTTTACTTTTCTATTATTGCTGTAGTCGGTCTGCAGCGCTTGGTTGGAAAACGTTCATTAAGAGTCCAGCAGGATAAGCAGCACGGTGCGAAAACAAAATAGAAAAGTAAAGAATGAACTAGACATTGGGAAAATGATAGAAAGACAAAGTGAAATTTAACAATTATTCTACTCGGTCCCTCTTCTTTGTGTGTTCTTGTTATCTCTCTGCTTCATATATATATATATATAATATATATATATATATATATATATATATATATACATATATATATATATAGATATATTATATATATATATATATACATATACGTATATATATATATATATTATTATATCATATATATATATATATATATATATAACCTAACGACGGACAAAATGACCCTCATCTAAATAATAGAAGAGAATTCCTAACTGGAAAGCATAACCTGCCTTTGAGTGTCATCTCTGTAGCTATCTGAAAATCAATTATCAAAACTCTAGGGGAATTCAAACTCCCGCTATTACAAAAATACAGTCTTTATTTCCCAAAACAGCTAACATGAAAATGGAATAAAATGAATTAAAGAAAATCCCAAAGAAACTCATCAAATCTCTATTACTCTTCCACGAAATCATATTATATAAATTCCCCCCCTTATCTACTACTGTTCGACTATTCATCAGCTTTTATCAATAACTGTCAACACAAGTCTAGAGAATCCATTGTTAATGGTGATTGAATCCATCTGAAATGAGAATATAATTATCAAACAATGAAAATGTTAAAGTTCGTCAATAAAATTGGGTGCTGCACCACACTTCCCTTCTCTAGAAACTTAACTCAGTGTCACCTAGAAGGTATAACTTTTCAAAGTCTTTTCGGGGGGGGGTTTACCTTTACCGATGGATCTTAACGGCTTCCATCTATGGCGAGTTTCCACCCTTATCGAATATCAGATAATGCCCCTTCATCGCTTTCACCAGTGGGTTTTTTATTCCATCTATTTCGTCTTACAAACATACATATGTACGCTGACCAACAGACGTATGGATACACGCATGCTACTTAACACATGAACGTACGCACGCTAGTCTCTTCTGTGCGTTTTCCATTTTCCCACATCCACGATCGGCGCGTTTTCGATTTGTGTCTCATATCAACATCTTGAGGAGTTCACTGTTTTGCACCTGTCTCTAAACAGCAAGAGCTAAGGTTATAAACCCATTTATTTATATATATCCACTTATACATCTAACTAGTGCCTTAAACATATATATATATATATATATATATATATATATATATATATATATATATATATATATATATATAATTCATAGATTGATAGAAAGACAAACAGGTTGATTGACAGATAGTTAGAGGATAGATATTGTATAATATATTTGGCGTTTTTTTCTTATTCTGTCGGGAACCCAAAAAAGGTCCTCTCTGCTCTCTGGTATTTTCATCACGACGGATGTTCCGTCAATCTGTAGCAATTTAGTGTGCTTCAGGCTTGTCATTCTAGCTTTTTTTACGATCGTGAATGTTACCTGAAGAATTGACGTATCATTATTAAAATGTTGTTGAGACAAAGAAAGGCATGTCTATTTAGATTGTGTGCCAAAGAGACTTCTTCCTTCAACAGTCCATCCCTTAAGCCTTGAAGAATTCAGAAAATACTGTAAAAGACGAATCATTCACGTTTCTGGGTGAGACCGATCAGGACAGACCAAACAATTATGTCTCGCGCTTGACTCCAGTTCTTGTTTGTGGCTTCTGAGCAATGCTTTCTAGACTTCCACACCAAAGACTAAAGACTAAAAAGTGATGTGTGCTAAGATTGTGTCGGAATTAACGCATATTGTCTTACTAATTGTACACAAAGAATTCTATGGACCCTTTTGTGCTCATCGTTCTAAATATGTTCGTTTACATTATGGGTGAGAAGGCAATCTACGTTCACTAAACGGAATTTTGGTCAGAACAGCGGTAAATTTTATCATTTTTTCTATCACATCCACATAATTTATGCAATAGTATGCGTTAAGCTCATATATTTAATCGTAAATAAAGAAATAATGATTAAGAAAAAGGCTAAAATGTATCTGTAAATGAGATTTCACTCTTCTCCTCCGTGTGCGTCGAGCTAAGCGGTGTGATGGACCCATAATGGGTTTATGAAGTGAGTATCCACTAACCTTAATTTGTGTCCCTTCATTAGTCTACCTTGTTTCCTCTCCAGTTAATTATCATCTCGCTTGGCCTGGATAACCTCATATAATTACGGCCATGTACCCCCGAGCGCACTCAAATCATTGTGATTAATCTTGATACCATAAACAACAAAGTATACAGTGGACGTTCTATATGATAAGATAAGATGGAACTGAAGACGTTATTTATTTGTTATTTATTTATTTACTTATCTATTCTTTATTGTCGCTTCCTTAGGGAGTAAGCCTACAAACTACGTTGTTGTTGTTGTTGTAAGAGATAAATAAGTGCACATTGAAACAGCACAGAACAATTATTTCCAATGATTATAGCGTATTTATTTCAGTTTTTGTTGGTGAAACAAGGATGTATTTGACGGTAGATTTAGCACGATTAATTTACGTTAAGTTAGGAATATAATGTTTACAACTTATGCGTGAGAAGAAAGGCCTTGCACGTTGTCCCGATTAAGCTCGAGATCGGATCACGCCTTGTTTTAGTCTGAGACAGCCACTGATGTCGAGAACAAAGTAATTGGTCCTGCGAGAGGGGATTATGCTCCTGAATTCGCCTTTTTGAGAGTTTTGAAAATGCATCCGCTGAGAGAAGCTGTGATTATCCAGTATATACCAGTGTGATGGACTAGGTTCATCAAGCTTGGCTGCAATCCCAAGCTTTGCTCAATTGAAAATTACATTCCTTCTGAAAGCACAATAATACCGATCAATAATTGACAGTGATACCGAGAAAATTATACATATAAATAAAATTTCAATAACATGTATCATTACAAATACTTTTTATATAAAGAATAAATGCATTGCCAGTTCATACAGTTGGTGGAAGAATAAACCCACGTTCACAAAAGTATGAAATGCGCATAAAGGACAAACCCTTAAGGAGACATACTATATCACAGTCAGGAAATCCAGAGATCTCGTATTTTTGGAGTGGATGAGATGGAAAAGGTAACAGCATCCCGACTGACCGCGGAGTTAGTGAATCCCCACACATACAATGGACGAATAATGAAGCCACCTGTGCACACCGCGGACCAGAGTAATTACACGACCCATTAACAGTCCTTCCTCATTTCCATTAACAATCCTTCTCATTATCCGGCCTGAGGGCCAGCAGGAGGTGATTTCTGGAGTGACATTGAAGTACCCATCCCCACACACCCGCCAGACGATCATGGGAAACTGTGCACCATTTATATTGGTTTGTGTTGGAAGGATGAAACCCACAGTCTTTGGAAGTTTGAATTTCAAGTCATTGGTCCTGTGTGCTTGTTCCATGTGAATAAGTTTCATCTAGTAAAGTAATATAATAATAATAATAATAATAATAATAATAATAATAATAATAATAATAATAATAATAATGTATTATGAAGATGATGATTTCACAATAGCTGCAGAATTGCAGTGCCTTCTTAGATACCAGTTTGCAAAATTTAATTTCTTAGCATACAACATTATTCATTATATCATTACAGGTTTATGAAACTAGCCAGTCATGTTCTCCCCGACGCTTTCAGTGAATAGTTATTGTAGAAATTCGCAGAGGCGGTAAGATTGATAACGTAACAGAACCATTTTATCTTGATACATTCACTGGTAATTCATTTGCTGCCGTCCTAATTGTTTTTACTACATTTCTTGAAAAATGTACAATAATTGATGCTAACTTTTATTATTAGGACGATTTTAAGGTTGCAAATATGGGACGTAATTGGTGAGTTCTTTTATTTTTAGATTATTTTTGGAGATTCGCCTT
>NC_087200.1:66452055-66457055 GCF_015104395.2 Macrobrachium nipponense
GTCACAGACTGCTTTGGCTACTATGCGCTGTCCAATCTCTCCTCTATATCTATGGTTACATACACGAGTTAACTTCTACTTCAAAATAAAATTTGTTTAATGTAATGTTGTTATAAACTTGATAACATGCAAGAGATTTGGCTCGTATGCCCTTCTTTTCTTTGTTTTATCTATCCTAAGCGGCTAAGCACCATATCCTTATCTGTCTGGATAAAACCAAAGAATTGAAGTGGCCATTTGTCGTTAGAACACATGTTGATAAGTGGCATAAACTTTATTAGCTTACAAATTTATTTCCAGGAACATAACTACATGTCAATGGGTATTGCCAACCTAGTAGATAAGATTTGTTTCAGTTTAGGAGTAAATTAAGATCATTATGTTTTAACTGTAGACTAACTTTAATGCAGGTTGATATACGATTCCTTCATTAGGTCACCATCGTCTCGGTCAGCCAATTTTGGAGTTTACAGTCATTTTACTCGTTTTAAAGAACCATTTTACACAGATGTACATAATTACAAGGCCGTAATAGAATATCTAGCCAAAATTAGACCTGTCTGCATATCTAACATTTATTTCGGTACTCAATTTGCCCTAACTCTACCTCAACCTGGTCGAAACTTACTTGAATTCCTTGGCCTAACTGAACTTGCCGGGAATTCCTATGGCCATAGTTTAATTTACTCTGAGTCTTTTGTAGGCTATTTGAACTTACCCAAAAATTTACTTTTATCTGAATTTATTTACTTAGACTTTCTGAGAGATACCAGAAATGGAAAACACTCGTACTCATATTCAGCCTCTGACTGATGAACTTGACGCTTCCGAGTGTGCAGAAGTGGTGACTGTTGCAATAACGGTAGGATTCTTTGCTATGCTGTTGACAAATTTTTTGCCAAATCGTCGGTGAAGTCTCCTGTTAACATAATTTGCACTTTTTCGGAGGAGATAAATGTATCCTAAACCATGGTGTCATTTCAGATTTTTCTTGTAGGCGTGGGGTCAAAGGTTTAGAACTTATGGTATGGGTGGGAGTAGGGGGCCACTGTAGTCAACCCCCTCCCCCCGAGAAATTTTTGGAAATTTGTTCGTATATTGGAGCACTTATAAGCCATATAAGATTCACCTTCTTTCATCCATCGTACCTAGCAGCTAAAAAAAAAAAAATCTGAGAGTGGAATTTACTCATTATTATTATTACATTATTATTTCAAAGGCTATGGGGGCAAACCAAGTGTGGGAGGGGAGGAGGTTGGGAGCGGAATGGCCATAAGTTTCTTGAGGGGTCAAGAGCCGCCCCCAGATGACGCCCCTGATCCTAAAGCCTATCAAATAATAGGCCTACATATAAAAACAATACTAATAGCTCTAACTGTGGGAAATTTTGTATCATCCAGTGGAAAGACTAAAAGAAAGGATACTAAATTACAAAGTTAATTCCTTCCACTGAATGTTCTCCGGTAATAAGGCAAATAGTAAAGGACGGGCTGCTAAGCAAACAGTTCTTCCGTGCACGTGACGTGTTTTCAGAGTCGTGCCATAAAGGCCAAAGGATTTTATTTTTCATGAATCCTTTGGATTTCTGGCACAAGTCTGAATACCATAGAACATTCAGTGGAAGGAATTACCCTTGTAATTTATTGGTGTACAGTCTTTCAGTCTTTCCACTCAACGCTACAAAGTTTCCGACAGTTAGGGCTGATAGTATTTTATATCTTTATGTAGGCCTATTATTTCCTAGGCTTTAGGATACATTTTTCTTATTTTACGAGGCTATGAATCCACGAAAAAGTGAAAGCTATGTTATCAGGAGACTTCGTTGGCAATTTGGCAGAAAACTTTGCAATAACTTAGTAAAAACTCCTACTGCTAATGCTACAGGGACCAGTTCTGCACACCTCGGAAGCATAATGCTCATCAGTTGGAGCCCCAAAATGGGTTTGAGTTTTTCCATTTCTGGTATCTCTCAGAAAGTGAAAATGAAGGATAACTGCCTGAACCGCAAATGGGCTCTAAACCGATAGTGGCTGTTCCGTGTAATTACTTACCCGTGAAGTTTCTCTAGTAATTTGATCTATTTGATGTTGTAAGTGGAATCTAGTCTTCAGAAAATGTTGATAATTATATGTCCCTTATAACAGTTAATGAAATTTTGTTTCGGTTAACGTTAAGATATATGAAAAATACATAAAAGCGTCCTGCATCCGATACACATTTCAGGTCATTCTACCACCGTGATACTCGTAGACTTATAACATTTTTTAGTTTGTTAAGCTCGGTAGTATTCTTAACAGACTTGGCACATATTTGAAGGAGTAATTTGGAATTTTAATTTAGCTTTCATTTGGACTTGTATGAAACATAACAATGCATATTCGGGCATGTTATGTCCAACCAATCATCGTCAAGTTGCTTTTCACTTTCAAGTGTATTTTTGCCATAACATCTATAGTTATTGTTGACCCTCTGTGGGCCAGGCCATAAATACTTAATCGTTTGTAGCTATTATTATTATCAGTAAGATCAAGGTTGTGAGGTAAGATCAAGATCAAAGTCATACTCTGGGTTTAGAGGTCAAGGTTAAGGTTGCAGCCGATATCAAGATCAATATAGCGGTGAAAGGTCAGATTTATATTTAACCTTCGCAATGAGTTTTGAAATTTACAGCCATTTATAATGACGATGGACAGTGTGAGTTCAAGGTCAATGTCAAATATATGTTAAGAGAAAAATTTGAACATGAGTCTGGTGTTTCTCGTTACTTGGGCCAAACGAAATAAAGAATTTATATTTGGAATGCAAAATCCACTAATGAGGGCTTTTTTTGGAGGTATATCCCAATAGCTGAAGCCTTTGTGCAAAATGAGGTCCGGGTCAATGATAATTTTCAAAAGAGAGTCAGGGTCATATTCTGGGTAACTTAATTCCAATTAGTTTGTTCATTAGTTTTCTGTAAAAGACAACTATTGAGATGGCTATTTGTCTGTCCGTCCACACTTTTTCTGTCCGCCCTCACATCTTAAAATCTACTGAGGCTAGAGGGCTGCAAATTGGTCTGTTGATCATCTACCTTCCAATCATCAAACATACCAAAGTGCAGCCCTCTGGTCTCAGTAGTTTTTACATTATTTAAGGTTAAAGTTATCCATAACCATGCATCTGGCATCGCTATGAACTTTGGCGCAATTTTTACTTGTTTTTTTGTTGTTTTGTCTCTTCGGCTTTCACTGACTGAATTCCAGTAGGAGTGAAGGAAAATTTGAGTTTAGTATTTCAACAATTTTATGAGAGCCAGACATGAGTAAAAAATTTTGAGAATGACAGGGCATATAACAGTAACTTGGCAAGAGGCAACCTTTCGCTGGATGGAGATTCAGTCCAGGCAGTGGTTTGCCATCACCAGATGCTCATGTTAGGTCATAAGGTTCGTTAATTCCTTGTTGACTTTATTCATACCTAATCCTAAAACAAGCCCAGTTGTGATATTTATCTTCGTTAACTAAAATTTCACTTTGTTCTTCAGAAAAATCGATGTTTAGGGCAACACTCGTTTCCTGTTGTTTTTTGTTAAGGTAAACACCTGGAGGAATTAAGATTAAATAAGAATGACGATCCATACCCTCTCTTATTGTGAGTGAATGATATACTTTTGTATCTGTTGTCAAAGTTTTCTTGAAAAAAGGTTCTCAAAATGGCGCTTGTAATAATTCAACATATGTAAAAAAAAATGCGCCGACGTTTCTTCGGCGCAATTGAGTTTTTTATGCGGTGTAAAATGCTGTATGAAACTCTCAGCCACGGCCCATGAAGTTCTCAGTCGCGGCCCATGAAACCCTCAACCGCAGCCTGGTGGTGACCTGTATTGTTGCCACCTATCGCGATGCCAGACGCACGATCATGGCTAACTTTAAACTTAAATAAAATCAAAATTACTGAAGCTATAGAACTGTAATTTGGTATGTTTTATGATTGGAGGGTGGATGATCAGCATATCAATTTGCAGCCCTCTAGCCTCAGTAGCTTTTAAGATCTGACGACGAACAGAAAAAGTGCGGACGGACAAACAAAGACACCCCAATAGTTTCCTTTTGCAGAAAAAAAAAAAAAAAAAAACGTTCTAGATCAAAGTCGAGAAAATAATATATCCATTTGAGTCATTGCCCAATATTTTTATCCATGCAGAGATGAGGACGAACATGAGGACCTGATAGAAACTCGGGTGAAAGGCATTCTTGCTATAAAAGTAGATATTATTAAACGTCATTTGCCATGTGCAACTTGAGTTAATTTAGATATATAATGAAAAAAAAAAACAGAATTCCAAATTCTATAAGTAAAATTTAATGGAATTCTTAAGATTCAGAGGCCTTCCATTTACTATGATGAAAAGACAGCGGAGACTCTATGAGATGGAAGCGCGCCTGAGAGCGACTGGCTTGACAAAAGAAGTGGGGAATCCAGGTCAATGAAGTGCAAATAACTAAAATGACAGTAAACTCCGTCTTCAATAATTTGTTGAAAAGTTAAAAGATATATATGTAAGTGTGTGCGTGTGTACGAGAGAGAGAGAGAGAGAGAGAGAGAGAGAGAGAGAGAGAGAGAGAGAGAGAGAATAAAGTAAACACCACTTTCCATAATTTTATAGCAAAGAGAAATTGACAGAAACACTAGAGAGAGATCAGTTTAAATAATATTTATATTTAACCTTCGCTGTGAGTGAAACAGGGACTGGGAACAAGCACTTTCGTAGGGATATTAGAAAATGAGATGAGAGAGAGAGAGAGAGAATCTCCATTTTTAATTATAATTTTCAGTAAACAGAAGAAGACATAAGAAATACCAGAGAGAGAGAGAGAGAGGCGATACTCCGGTGAATAAGGCCATGTAAATAACCAATACATAAGAGAGAAAAGAGCGTCCCAGCACCGATCAGCAATTCTCTGAGCGTTAAGTTGTCGTGACAAATAAAATAACCTTTTCAAAAAGGCAGTGAGTCA
>NC_087200.1:66462055-66522055 GCF_015104395.2 Macrobrachium nipponense
TTCACGTGAAATGAACCTCCCAAGCTTAGTTCAGTGGATTTCGTCCCGGGGAGAGTCGTGAGTTTTTAACCTGCTAGTTTATCATAATACAAATTGCTTGCTGCATCCAGAAGATTTCCCGAGACACTTGGTTAGAGGTTACCCTTGTTATTCTCATTTCTCCTCAAGCAATAATGACAATTGTCACGTGAGATGGTTTTCCCTTGGATGTATCGTTAGAAACCTTGATGAAAGACATTACTGAAGACCAAAAATTATTTACATCTTTCATTTTTTATATATTCAATTAGTTCTAGTAAAGCATGCTTTGTTTTCTATTGTACTTTACAAATTATGCTATTATCATTTAGAGCAACAACAACAACTGCAACTATTACTGCTAACAAAACCAACCATAACAAAAGCAATAGCAATAATAATAGTAATAATAATAATGTACCACGATAGGAAATTATTTGAATTGTCTAAGGAAGACTGGGTATTAACACAGGATTGTTAAATTTTCTCTTCATTATTGATGTCAAGTGTGGATGCTGATTTTGAATGGAAGAAAAAAAATCACAGATGATGAATTTGTTAGCATTAAAGGCTTCATAAGAGTATCATGACATGGTCTGGTCACACAGAAAGAATGGATATAGATGGGTTGACAGAGAGTATGACTCAGAATGGTAGGAAATGAATGATAAAAAGTCCTGAAAAGACGTTGGGCAGAATGTGTTAAAGATGTCACAGAAAGCCAAGGAAGATAATTTCGAGGGGTTAATAGAGCATTTCCAGTATAGGTGTAAAAATGAAGTGGTGTCTGTTTAGGGGATTCGAGACACTACTGATTAGCCTCTGTGTCAGTATACGAGGTCGATTATGTGGAAGTTTCATCTCAAGTTGGTACGATTGTGGCAGTGGTAGCTGTGTGGTTAAAGGCGCATCGCTGTACGTCCTTATTTCTTGGTTCCTGGGTTCGCGCCCGGGAGCCGACGAAATTATTATCAACTAAAATTCCCCTTCAATTACCATATGTGAAAATATATTAATTCTAAGGTAGAGCGAATATATATATATATATATATATATATATATATATATATATACATATATATATATATATATATACATATATATATATATATATATATATATATATATATATATATATATATATATATATTATATATGTGTGTACATAACAGAATCATGAAAATATGGAACATGATGAATATATAAATAAAGACAAAACCATTGAAGGAAATAGAAACGATGGCGTTCTGCAAGGCATTTCGTCTTCTTGTCCTTTACTTAAGAGACAAGAAGTCGAAAAGCTTTGCAGAACTCCACTCTTTCTCTTTCCTTCTCGGATTTTGTCTTTAAATAAGTAGGTACGTATGTGTTACGTGTTGAAATGTAGCTTTACCAGTTTCAAATTTAACAGCTTATATCATAATAATACAAATAATTCACAAACACCGGTATGCCTATGTTACAGTCCATTTCCCCTTTCTCTGTCGTTTCCTCTACAGTGCAGCAGAATACATGATCCTTTCGGGAAAATTCAGGCAATATTTTTCCGGAATTTAGAAAATTGTAGCAGAGCGCTTCAAAAAGCCGGCAGTGTAGCGGGTTACCTGGAAAATGGCATTTTTCCCTCATATGGACGAAGTGCGCATTCCCACCTGCCAAATACCAGAGCTGTGTAGCCAGGAGATGCGTTGAACTGACGCGCTGTAATTAAGAAGGGCATTTTAATGAATATGTGCAAGGTGAATATTTTTACCTGTCGTTCAGAGAAAAAGTGTTCTGCTTTGCTACGAAAAAGTGTTCCGCTTTGCTTAATGGAATATGTTACCTATGTTAATGACGTATTAGTATGGGTAATGTTGTTTTTGTAAAAATTAATACATTTGAAAAATAGACTTAAACATGTTGCAAATATAAATGCAACTTCTTTCCCACCGTTATCCCTATACTAAGGGGTGGGTTGCCTGATGCGCCTTTCCTTACAACATCAGGCATGGTTTACTATTTGTCAAAGGGGTTTCTACGACCGCATGCCCTTGCTGTCATCAACCACAATTACTGGAGGTGGGCCTCGCCTTTGACTAAAAAATCCACCTGCAATGCAGCAGTTTCCACAGTTATTGGAGGCGGGCCTAGCCTGTCCTTTTAGTCGTCTTTTACGACACGCAGGACCTACGGTGGTATTCTTACACCCCTACCACAGGGTGGGCAAATATAAATACAACGTTATATTACAAATTCGATCCATTCTTATCTTGGATACTGAATTTTCCCGTCGGAGACTTTAGCTACAAAACTTGAGAGTCACTGATGTTGTACTGTAACTCTGAGTAAAGCCTATAGTTAAAGATAATCCCACAATAATGAAAGAAGATTCTTGTGACTTGACAGAATCACATGTTGCTCATTTCTCGCGTACCAAAAAAAAATAAAGATAAATTAATAAATAAAAATAATTAAGAATAAATAAATAAAATATATAAAAATAAAAAGGAATAGAAAAATAATAAAAAAGTAAATAAAAAATAAATAAAATAAATAAATAAATGGAAAAAAACAAAAAAAAATAAAAATAAATAAAAATAAATAAAAATAAAATTAATAAAAATAATAAAAAATAAAAAATAAGTAAAGATAAAAAAAAATCAAATAAATTACAAATGAATGAATAAATATATATAGAAAGATTAACAAATAAAAATAAACAAATAAATAAAAATTAATACAAATAAATAAATAGAAATAAAGAAAATAAATAAACGTAAATAAGTAAATATAAATAAATAAATAAAAAATAAAAATAAAAAAAATAAAAATATAAATAATAAAAATTTACAAAGAAATAAATAAAATTAAATAAATAAAAAGATAATGAAAAAAAATATATAAAAAATAGATAAAAAATAAAGATAAAGATAGATAAAAAAAATAAATTAAATTAAATAAATATAAAAAAATAAACAAATAAAAAATAAATAAAAATAAAAATATATAAAAAATGAAATATTATAAATAAAAAAAAATAAAAATAAATAAAATAAACAAAAATAAATAAAAAAGTAGATAAATAAAATAAAAAATAAAATAAATAAATAAATAAGAATAAATAAATAAATAAATAAATATAAATGATAAATAAATAAAAATAAAATAAATAAATATATATAAATGAATAAAAATAAAATGAAAAAAAAAATAAAAAAAATAAAAATAAATAAATAAAATCAAATAAATAAATAAATAATAATTAATACAAAATAAAAATAAATAAAAATGAAAAATAAACAAATATAATAAAAAGAAATTAAATAAAAAATAAATTAAATAATAAATCAATAAATAAAAAAATAAAAAAATAAAAAAAAAAAATAGGCAAATAGATATAAAATAATACTAAAAACAAATAAATAAAATAAATTAATAAATGAATATAGATAATGAAAATAAAAAATAAAAAAATAAAAAATAATAAAAATAATAAAATTAAAAAATAAATAAAATAAAAATAAAAATAAATAAATAAATAAATAAATAAATAAAAAATAAATAAAGATAAATAAATAAATAATATAATAAATAAAATGAATAGAAATAAATAAATGAAAATAAATAAAAATATACAAACAAATACAAAATAAATAAATACAAATAAATAAAAAAATAAAAATATATAGAATAAGAAAATAAAAAAAAATAGACAAATGAATATAAATAAATACACATAAATAATGGAAATAAAATTAAAAATAAAATAGAAAAAAATAAATAAATAAAAAAAGAATAAGAATAAATAAAATATTATAAGTAAATAAATAAATAAAATTAATAAAAAAGATTAAATAAATTAACATATAAATAAATAAAATATAAATAATAATTAAATATAAAATAAAATAAAACTAAAACAAAAATAAAAATAATGAAAATAAAAAAAAAAAAATATAATTAAACAAAAAAAAATGATAAATAGAAAATAAATAGAAATTAAATAAAATAAAAAAATAAATATAAAATATAAATAAAAATAAATAAATAAATAGAATTAAATAAAAAAAGAAATAAAATAAGAATTAAATAAAAAAAATAAAAAAAATAATAAATGAAAAAAAATAATAATAATAAAAACTATATAAAATAAATAAATAAAAATAAAAATAAATAAAAATAAAAAATGATAATAAAATAAAAAAAAATAAACAAATAAAATAATATAAATAAATAAAAATAAATAAATAAATAAATAATAAAATATATAAAAAATAAATAAAACAAAAAAACAAATAATAATACTAATAAATAAATATAGATAGAAGATAAATTAAAAATAAAATAAATAAATAAATAAATAAAAAATCAGTAAATTAAAATAGTATTTAAATAAAAATGAATAAATAAACATAAATAAATAAGTGAAAATATAAATAAATAAAAAATGAATATATAAAATAAGAAAAACAAAATTAAAAAATAAAAATAAATAAAATAAAAATAAGTAAATAGAAATAAATATATTAATAAATAAATGTACATAAAGAAATTAAAAAAAATAATAAAAAAAGAATAAAAAAATGAAAAAAAAAAATTAAATAATAAAGAACATAAATAAGTATATATGAATGAAAAAGTAAGTAAATGAACAAACAAATAAAAATAGATAAAAATATATAAAAAATAAAAATAGATAAATAAAAATAAATTAATAAGTAAAAATAAATAAATAGAAATAAATAAAAATAAATAAATCAATAAATAAATAAAAGAATATATATAAATAAAGAAATAAATATAATAAACAATAAATACTATATATAAATAAAAAATAAAAAATAAAACAATAAAATAAAATTAATTAATTAAATAAAAAAAAAATTAAAAAATAAATAAAAAGTAAACAAAAGTAATTAAATGAAAGTAAGTAAATAAACAAATTAAATAAAAAATAAAAAAATATAAAAAAATAAATAAAAAAATGAACAAATAAATGAAAAAAAATAAATAAATAAAATAAATGAAAATAAATAAAAATAAATATAAATAAATATATAAATACTAATCATAAATAAATAAATAAATAAAAACAAATAAATATAAATGAATATAAAAAAATATAAACAATATAATAAAGAAATAAATAAATAATTAAATATAAATGAAATTTATAAATATAAATAAATAAAAATAGATAAATAAAAATAAATGAAAATAAATAAGCAAATAGAAATACACATAAAAATCAATAAGTAAATAACATTAAATCATAAATAGAAATAAATAAATGAAAATAAAAAATGAATAAATAGATATAAATAAATGAATAAAAAATAAATAAAAAGAAATAAAAATAAAGAAATTAAGAAATTGGACAAATAAATAAAAATAGATCTATAAAACAAAATAAATAATTAAAATAAAATAAAAAATAATTAATAATTACAAATAAATAAAACACAAATAATAAAAAATAAGCAAATACAGAAAAGTAAATTTATAAATATAAATAAAAAAAATTAAATAAATTAATAAATAAATTTAAAAAATTAATAAATAGAAATAATGAATAAAAAATAATAATTTAAAATAAATCACTACAAAAATAAGTAAAGAAAGTAAATAAATACCAATATATAAAAATGAATAAAAATAGATTAATAATAATTAATATAAATAAATAGATAAAGTTAATTTAAATGAATAAACGAATATGTTCAATGAATATAATAAAAAAAAAAGCGAACGAAAATAGAATAAAAACTAACTAAAATGAAATAAATAAAATAAATGAAAATAGGTAAAAAAAAATGAATAAAAATAATGAATAAAAGAAAAAAAAAAATAAAAAATAATAAAAATGAAATAAAAATAAAAATACATAAAAATAAATAAAAATGATTAAATAAAATAAAAATAAAAAATAATAAAATAAATAAAATCAAAAAATAAAATAAAAAATGAAAATAAATGTAAAGATAAAAAACAAATAAATTAATAAAAAATAAATAAAATCAATAAATGATTATAAATAAATAAAAATAAAAAAAAGGAAAACAAAAATGAATAAAGAAAATTAATAAAAATAATGAATAAAAAAATAAATCAATAAATAAAAATGATAATAAAAAATATTAAAATTAAATTAAAATAAAAAATAAATAAAAAATTAAAGAATAAATAAAAAGAAATGAAAATACATAAAACAAATAATATGGATAAAAAAAAAATAAAAAAATAAAAAAACATAAAAATAAATAAAAATAAAAAAATATACATAATAAATAAAAATAAGTAAATAAAAGAAGAATGAAGTGAATAAAAATAAATAAAAATAAATAGATAAAAAATAATAAACAAATAAAAATAAATAAATGAAAAATATATAAAATAAAAATAAATAATAAATAAATAATAAATAAAAATAAATAAATAAATAAAAAAAATAAAAATAAAAAAAAAATATGAAATAAAAAAAATAAAAAATAAATAAAAAAGATAAATAAATAATTAATAAAAATAAAAAAAATAGATAAATAAAAAGTAAATGAATAATATAAAAAATAAAACAATAATAAAAACAAAATAAATAAAATAAAAGAATAATTTAAAAAAAAATAAATATAAATAATTTAAACAATATATAAAAATAACAAATTAACAAATAAATAAAAATAAAAATAAAGATAAAAATGAATAATAATTAATAAATAAATAAATAGATAAAATAAATAAATAAAAATAATTAAATGAAATAAAAAAATATAAATAAATAAATAAATAAAATCAATAAAATATAAATATCAGAAATAAGAAAAAAAATAAATAAATAAAAATAAAAATAAAAAATAAAATAAAATAAAAAAGAAAAAATAAATACAATATAAAAATGGAATAAAAAAATAAATAAATAAAATACAAATAAAAATAAAAATAAAAATTTGAAAAAAAATAAAATAAAAAAAATAAATAAAAAAGAAAAATAATAAAAATAAAAGTAAATATAAATAAAAGTAAAATAATAAATAAAATACATAAATAAATAAAAATTAATAATAAATAAAAATAAATAAAGATAAATATAAATAACAAAAATAAATAAATACTAATAAATAAAAATAAATAAATAAATAAAAAAATTAAAAAAATTAAAATAAATAAATAAAATAATAAAGAGATATAAATGAATAAGAAAATAAAAAAACAAATAAGAATAAATAAATAAATAAACATAAATATAAATAAATAAGAATAAATTTAGAAAAATAAAATAACTAAAAATAAATAAAAAGAAATAGAAATAAGTAATTAAAAAAATACACATACAAAAATAAAACAAATAATTAATAAATGAAATAAATAAAAATAAATTAAGTAAATAAAAATAGATTAAAACAAGTAGAAATAGAAATAAATAAAAATAAAAAATAAATAAAAAATAGTAAATGAAAAATTGAAAAAAAAATAAATAGAAATAAATAAATTTAATAAAGATAATTAAATTCAATTAATACCAAAAAATAATGTATAAGAAATAAAAATAAATATAAATAAACAAATAAATAAAAGTTAATACAAATAAATAAATATGAATAAAAATAAATAAATAAAGAAATAATTAAAAATAATTATATAAATAAAAAAAATAAATAAAATAATGATAAAAAATGAATAACAATATATAACAATAAATAGAAATAAATAAACAAATGAAATAAACAAATGAAATAAAAAATAAAAAATAAAAAAATAAAATAAATAAAAAATACACAAGTAAATAATTAATAAAAATAATAAAAATAAATAAAAAAGAAATAAACAGAAATATGTAAATAGAAATAAATAGAAATAAATAAATAAAATAAGTAAAGTCAATACATAAATTGAAATAAATAGAATAAATAAATAAAAATAAGTAAAAGAACACAATAAGTCATAAAATAAAATAAATAAATAAATTAAAAAGGAATAAATATGAAACATAAATATATATAAATAAATAAAAATAAAAATAAATGAAATAAAAAATAATAATAAATAAAACAAATAAATGAGAATAAATATAATAAATTAAAGTCAATAAAAAGCAATAAAAATAAATAAATAAATAAAGAAATAAATAAATAAAATAAATAATTATAAATAAAAATATATAAAAATAAAAAAACTGAAATAAGTAAAAAGAAATAAACAAGAATTAATAAAATAAATAAATAAATATAAAAGTAAATAAATAGAAGTAAATAAATAAAACGAAGTGAAAATAAATAAAAATATATAAAAATAAATAAAAAAATAGATACAAATAAATGAAAATGAATGAAAAAACAAAAATAAATAACTAAATAAAAAAAAATAAAATAAATATGATTATAATAAAAATAAATGAATAAATAAAAGTCAATGAATAAATAAAAATAAATAAATATATATAAATTAATAAATGAAATAAATAAAAATAAATGAAAATAAACAAAAATAATAAAAATAAAATAAACAGAAGTAAAATAAAATAATAAATAAAAATAAATAAAGATAAAGAGAATTGAAAAATGAAAAAAATGAAAAAAATAAGATAAAAATAAATGCAAATAATTAATAGAAATAAATAGAAATAAAAAAATAAGAAAATAAATAAGTACAATTAGTAAATAAAAATGAATAAGTAAATAAATGAAAAAAAATAACAATAAAAATAGATGAATAAATAAAAGTAAATAAATAAATAAAAATGAATAAATAAAGATAAATAAAATAAATAGAAAATAAATTGTTTAATAAAATGAATAAATTAAAATAATAAAGAACTGAAAATAAATAAAAAGAAATAATGAAATATAACTAATAATGAATAAATAAAAAAAAAATAAAAAAATAATAAAATAAATAAAAATAAAGTAAATTAAAATAGATAAATAAAATAAAATAAATATATAAATTTAAATAGATTTCCTCAATTAAATATGAATAAAAATAAGAATTAATAATATGAATAAATTAAATAAGAATAAATAAAATGAATAAATAAATATGAATAAATAAATAAGAATAAATAAATATGAATAAATATATAAGAATAAATAAATATAAATAAATAAATAAAATAAATAATAAATAAATAAATAAAATATATATAAATAAATAAAGAATATAAATAAATAAATAAAAAATAAATATAAATAAAAATAAAAAATAAATAAATAAATAAAATGAAAATAAATAAATAAATAAAATAAATAAAATAAATAATAAATAAAATAAATAAATAAAGAAATAAAATAAAAATAAATAAATAAAATAAATAAATAAAAAATAAATAAATAAAGAAATAAATAAATAAATTAAATGAATAAATAAATAAATAAATAAAAAATAAATAAATAGTAAATAAATAAATAAATAAATAAATAGAAATATAAAATATAAATATAAATAATTAATAAAATAAATATATAAATAAATAAATATATAAATAAAATAAATAAATAAATAAATAAATATATAAATAAATATAAAGTAAATATAATAAAATATAAATATAAATATAAATAAATATAAATATAATAAATATAAATATAAATAAATAAATAAATAAAAATATAAATATAAAAATAAAATAAATAAATATAAATAAATATAAATAAATATATAAAAAAAAATAAATAAAAATAAAAAATAAAAATAAAAAATAATAATAATAAAAAAAAAAAAAAAAAAAAAATAATAATAATAATAATAATAATGAACCAAACAAAAACTTCTTTCAGTTTTCTTCTGAAGATTGAAAAAGAAACCCACAAATTCAATTTGTAACTTGTTTACTTCTAAGTATTTACATTTAGTTTTACTCCACGCTAAACTAAATGTAAATACTTAGAAGTAAACAAGTTACAAATTGAATTTGTGGGTTTCTTTTTCAATAATAATAATAATAATAATAATAATAATTATGAAAATGAAAATTAAAATTAAAATGAAAATGAAAATAAAAACAAAAATAAAAATAAAAATAAAAATAAAAATAAAAATAAAAATAAAAATATGAATATAAATATAAACAAAAACAAAAACAAAAACAAAAACAAAAACAAAAACAAAAACAAAAACCAAAAAAAAAAAAAAAAAAATAAATAAAAAATAAATAAAAAAAAAAAAGAAAAAATAAATAAATAAATAAATAAAAAATAAATAAATATAAAAAACTAGATAAATAAATAAATAAATAAATAATAATAAATAAAAAACTAGAATATAAATAAATAAATAAATGAATAAATTAATTAATAAATAACTAAGAAAAATAAAAAAAAATAATAATTAAATCAATAAAAATAAACAACATAAATCAAAAAAAATAAAAAAATAAAATAAATAAATACAATAAATTATAAATAAAGGAATAAAAACAAATGAATAAATCACAAAAAGATGAATATAATAAATATAAAAAAACTAAAAAAAAAAATGAAGAAAAAGAAAGTAAATAATAAAAATAAAATAATTTAAAAAATAAATAAAAATAAAATAAAATAATAATAAATAAATATTCAAAATGAATAAATAAATATAAATATAAATAAATTAAATAATATATAAAAGTAGATAAAAAATAAATAAAAGATAAAAATAAATATAAATAAATAAATGAAATAAATACATATAAAAATAAAATAAAAATAAATAAAGAATAAATAAAAATAAACTAAATAAAATTTAGAATTAATAAATAAAAAATAAATAAAAAATAAAATAAATAAAATTAAACAAAAATAAATAGATAAAAATAAATTTCATGAGATAAAAAATGAAATAAATTCAAAACTAAAATAAGAAATACAAATAAATAAATAAATAAAAAACTTTAAAGTTAAAAAAAAAAAAAAACTAGAAAATAAATAAAAACTAAATAAATAAATAGAAATCAAATTAAAAAATAAAAAAAACAAAAATCAAATAAATAAATAAAATTAAAATAAATAAAATAAAAATAAATAAGATAGAAAATAAATAAATAAATAAAAATGAATAAAAATGTAATACACAATAGAAATAAATGAAAAATAAAAATAAATGAAATAAATAAATAAAAATAAAATATAGAAACTAATAAATATATAAATAAAAAAAAATAAAAAATAAAAAATATATAAAAAAATATTTTTAAAAATAAAAGAATAAAAAAATAAAAGTAAATAAAAGTAAATAAATAAAGAATAAAAGAAATTAATAAAATAAATAAAAATAGCTATAAAAATATATAAAAACTAATAAACATAAACAGAATAATAATAAATAAACTAAAAATAATATATAAATAAAAATAAATATAAAAAAATAAATAATAAAAAATAAATAAAGATAAAAATAAACTAAATAAAAATTAAATAAATAAAAAACTAAAAAAATAATTAAATAAAAATAAATAAAAATAGATAAATTTTTAAATATATAGAAAATAAATAAAAATAAATAAATAAATAATAATCAAAATAAAAAAATAAATAAATAAATATAAATAAATAGGTAAAAAATAAAAAAATAAAAAAATAAATAAAATGAATAAAAAAAAATAAAATAATGCCCTGAATCCTTTGAAATGACACAGAACACAAAGAAAACACATAAAATCATATATATAAATAAATATAAATAGAATTAATTATAATAAAAATAATAAAAAATAAATAAAAATAAATAAAATAAGAAAATAAATAAGAATAAATAAGAAATAAAATAAATAAAATTAGATAATAAAAATAAAAAAATAAAATAAATAAGAATAAATAAAAACAACATAATAAAAAAAATAAACAGAAATAAATAAAAATAAAAACTAAAGAAAAATAAATGAAAATAAATAAATAATAATGAAAAATAAATACAAAAAATAAAATAAAATAAATAAAATTAAGTAAATTAAATAGATACAAATAATAAAAAAAATAATAAAATAAATAAAAAAATAAAGTAATTAAAATAAAGATAAATAAATAAAAAATAAAATATATAATAAATAGAAATTTCCTCAATTCCCTCACGGCGCCTTAATTTCTTTTATATTTTGGCTAGCGATTTCTTAAAGTCCTCATCTGTAAGACAATTAGTTATTCGAATGTGACTTGTTAAATTCGCCATAATCCTTAACCTCCCTTGCAATTGCATGAAACAAAAGAAAAACATGAATTGGCAGATAGAAACTAGCCATACAGAATTTTTGGTCGCGAACCTTATATAGTTACTCAAAGACGAATATTATTTACTATAGTAGATTCCAGTCACCAGGGCCTGGAAACTGTCTCTCACGAGAGTTCACATAGGTTAGGATGTGTGTTCCCTCTCCTGAGGGATACGTCTTTCAAACGTATATCCCAAGGAGAGGTGGAACACATCATGCCCGTGTGATGAACTAAATCGATTAAAAGACGACATAGTCTCTCTTGGCTAAAACCACTTAATAGACACTTAGATCGAGAGAAATTGTGCAGAAAAAGAGCAGAAAAGTTCTGAAAGAAAAATGGAATGAGCTAGATCAAGAGAAGGAGTTCCAGTGGTGACAGCAAACATGAGGTGAGAATAGCGAACTAAAAACTGTAAATTGTTACACTTCTACCGTTAGGTGATGACAGTTACTGAACTGGGTGAGGTTATATCCTCAAAATCAAGAAACGAAGGTCACACGAAAGCTTCATCGCGAGTGGTCTTTGATTCACAGGTACAATTGAAAAGGATTTATTCAATCATCTAAGTCAAGTGGGAAATATAGCAGCCAATGCCTGAATCCTTTGAAATGACACAGAACACAAAGAAAACACATAAAATCATATAAATTCACATGATAAAGTCAGAATAAAGAAAAAAAAAGTCTTGATTTACTTAAACAGCACAAGACTTGATCAAAATTTATAAATAAATAAAAGTAAATAAGAAATAAAAAGATATAAAAATAAAAAATAATAAATAAATAAAATAACAACAAAAATAATAAATAGAAATAAATAAATGAAAATAAATAAATTTTTTTAAAATCAAATAAATAATAAGAAAATAAAAAAATAATAATTAAATCGATAAAATAAACAAACAAATAAAAAAAAATAATTAAATAAACAAATAGAAATAAATAAATAAAAACCAAATGAATGAATAAGTTAAAAATGAATCTAAATAAATATAAAAAAAACTAAAAAAAGAAAAAATGAATAAAAAGAAGTAAATAAGTCAAACTAAAAAAATGATTAAAAAAAAACAAAAACAAAATAAATAAAATAAATAAATAAAATAAATAAATAAATGAATAAAAAGGAAATAAATTAATAAATAAGTAAACTAAAAATAAGCGTAAATAAAAATAAGAAAAATAAAAATAAATATATATGAAAAACCTAAAAAAAATAAATAAAAATAAAAATACGGAATATAAATGAAAATGAATAAAAAAAATAAAGTTAAATGAAAATAAAATGAAAATTTATAAAAATTAAATAAGTAATTACAAAATAACATAAATAGGAAAAAAAATAAAATAAATGAAAATAAAAAAATAAAAAAATAAAAATAAATAAATAAAATAAGTAAAACATATACAAATAAATAAATAAAAATTAAAACATAAAATAAAAGAAAAGAAAATTAAAAAAGCTAAAAATTAGAAAAAATAAAAAGAAATGAATAAAAAATATAAATAGAAATAAAACTAAATATATCAGAAAAAAAAATTAGATAAAATTAGAAAAGAGAAAATAAGAATAAAAAATAAAAAAATAAAATAAAAAAAATAAATAAAAAATAAACAATTAAATAAAGAAAATAAAACTAATAAATAAAAAAAAAGACAAATAAAAATAAAAATAAATAAAAAATAAATAAAAAAAATAAAAACAAATTAAAAGAGAATAAAAAATAAAATAGATAAAGATAAATAAATACTAATCCATATACCAAAGTAGATAGAAAATAAAATAAATAAGAAAAAAAGATAAAAATAAATCCAACTAAACTAAATAAAATAAAAATCAAATACAAATTGAATAAATATATAAAAATGAAATAATAAAAAAAAAAATGAAAAGTAAAGAAATAAATAAAAAGATTAAAAAACAAAAAAAAATGAAAATGAACTAAATGAATAAATAAAAAAAAATAAATAAAATAAAAGCTAAATAAAGATAAATAAAAAATAGATAAAAATAAAAAAATAAATATAAATAAAATAATAATCATATATAAAAAGTAGACAAAAAATAAAATAAAAAGATAAAAATAAATTATATCTAAATAACAAATAAAAACAAACTACAAATTAATAACAAATATATAAAAACTAAATAAAAAAATGAACAAAATAAAAAAATAAAATTAAAAAGATAACAAAAAATGGAAAATGAATAAAGGAATAAATAAAAAATAAAAAAATAAAAAATAAAAAAAATAAATAAAAAACTAAAAAAATAAATAAAAAATAAAAAAAAATAAATAAAAAATAAAAAATAAATAAAAATAAAAAAATAAAAAAATAAAAATAAAAAAAACAAATAAAAATAAATAAAAAAAATAAATAAATAAAAATAAATAAACAAAAATAAAAATAAAAATAAATTAAAATAAATGGAGTATGCAATTACAAATATAAATGAGTATGAATAAAATTAAAAGATGGACCTAAATATAAAATGAGTATGAATAAATAAATAAAATGAAGGGGGGGGGTGGGGAATAAATATAAAATGCGTATGTGGAACTAAAATAAATATGAATAAAAATATAAATGAGTATTTTGAATAAAAATAAAATATGATAAAATAATTAAATGAGTATGAAATATGGAATAAATATAAATGAAGTGATGAAATATGAAATAAATTAATTAAATGAGTATATGGAAATATGAATAAATATAAATGAGTATGAAATATGAATATATATAAATGAGGTATGAAATATGAATAAATATAAATGAGTATGACAAATATGGAATAAATAATAAATGAGTATAGAAATATGATAAACTAAATAAATGAGTATGAAATATAAATAAAGATAAATGGAGTATGAAAGATGAATAAATAAATAATGAATAAATACAAATATGAATAAATAAGAAATAAGAATAAAAAAATATCGAATAAATAAATAAGAATAAATACAAATACGAATAAAATTAAATTAACAAATAAATAAATTGATAAATAAATAAATAAGAAATTAAATAAATATGGAATGAATAAAATAAGAATAAATAAATAAGAAATAAATAAATATGAACTAAAAATAAATAAGAATAAAATAAAAGATGAATAAATAAATAAGAATTAAATAAACTGTGAAGAAATAAATATGAATAAATAAATAAGAAAATAAAATAAATATGAATAAATTAAAATAAAAAGAATAAATAAATTAAAAACAAAATAAATAAAATAAACAATCAAATAAATAAATAAATAAATAAATAAATAATATAAATTAAACAAAAAAAATAAATAAAAATAAACTAAATCAAATAAATAAATAAATAATAAATAAAGTAAATAAATAAATATAAATAAAATAAATAAATAAATACAAATAAATAAAATTAAAAATAAATAAATAAATTCAAATAAATAAATAAAAAACTAAACAAATTACAATAGAAATGAAATAAATTAATAAAAAATAAATAAATAAAGAAAAATTAAAAATAAATAAATAACTAAATTAAAGATAGAAATAAATAAAAATATAAAGAAAATTAAAAAAATAAATAAATAAAAAATAAAGAAATAAATAAAAAATAAAATAAATAAATAAGAAATAAATAAACTAAATAAAATAAAATAAAATAAATAAATAAATATAAATAAATAAATAAAATATTAAAATGAATAAATAAATATAAATAAATAAATAAATAAAGTATAAATAAAATAAACAAAGTAAAATAAATAAATAAATAAATTAAATGAAATAAATAAATAAATAAATAAATCAAATATAAATAAACAAGATAAAATAAAAATAAATAAAGAAATAAATAAAATACAAATAAATTAAATAAATATAAATATAAAGAAATACAAATAAATGGTAAATATAAACTAAATATAAATAATAAATAAAATTAAATAAATATAAATATAAATACACAAAGATAAATATAAAATATAAATACGAAATAAATATAAATATAAAATAAATAAATACAATATAAAATATAAAATATAAACAAAATAAATAATTAAATAAATAAATAAATAAAAATAAATAAATAAAATAATAAAAATGAAAATGAAAATGAAAATGAAAATGAAAAAATGCAAACAATGAAAATAAAAAAAATAAAAAATAAAAATAAAAATAAAAACAAAGAAAAATAGAAACAGAAACAAAAATAAAAAGAAAAACAAAAATATAAATATAAAAATATAAATATAAAATATAAACTATAAATATAAATATAAAGATAAATAATATAAAATATAAACAATAAAAATAAATAAAAATAAATATAAACATAAACATTAAAACAGAAAACTATTAAAACATAAACAACAAAAAACAAAAACCAAAAAACAAAAACAAAACAAAAACAAAAACAAAAACAAAAACAAAAACAAAAATTAAAAATAAAAACAAAAGTAAAAAATAAAAAATAAATAAATAAATAAATAAATAAATAAATAAAACAAAATAAATAAATAAACATAAATAAAATAAATAAATAAATAAATAAATAAATAAATAAATAAAAAACTAGATAAAGAAATAAATAAATGGATAAATAAATGCACAAATAAAAACTAGATTAATAAAATTAAATAAAAGTAAATGAATAAACAATTCAATAAATAAAAACTAAGCAAAAATAAAAAAATAATAATTAAATCAATAAAAAACAAACCATAAATAAAAAAAATAACAAAAAAATAAAAAATAAATAAATAAATAAATAAAAAATAAATGAATTAAAACAAATGAATAAATACAAAAAAACTGAATATAAAGTGAAATATAAAAAAACTAAAAAAAAAAACGAAAAAAAATGGAATAAAAAGAAGAAATAAATAAAAATCAAAAGAAAGAAAAAATCAAATAAAAAAATAAAATAAAAATAAAATAAAAAAATAAAGAAAACCAAATAAATTAAATAAATATGAAAATGAATAAATAAACTATAAAATATGAATAGCTAAAAATAAAAATATTATAAAAGTATGATAAAAAATAAATAAAAAGATAAAAATTAAATATCAAAAAATAAAAAATGGAAAAATAAATACAAATTAAATTAATTAATTAATGAAAAGAAATAAAAAAACTTAAAATAACAAAAAGATAAATTAAATAATGATAAAAAAAATGAAAATGAATAACAAATGAAGAAATAAAAAATAAAAAATGAAAATAAAAATAAAAATTTAAAAATTAAATAAATTATAAGCATAAAAATAAATAAATAAATAAAAGTAAATAGAAATAAAGTATGAATTAACCTAAAAAATAAATAAATAAATAAAATAAATAAATAAAAAAAATAAATAAAATAAATAAATCAAACAAAAATAAAAAATATATTAACAAATACAACCAAAATAAAATCAATAAATTATTTAATACAAACGTAAACAAAAAATAAATAGAAATTAAATAAAACCTATAAAAAACTAAAATAAATAAATATAAAATAAATATAAAGTCAAATATAAATAAAGACCAAAATTTAAAATACAAAAAAAATTAAAAATAAAAAATAAAAAGATATATAAAAATAGATAACGTAAAAAATTATATACAGATGAAACATATAGAAAAAAATAAAATAAAGTAGAAATAAATAAATTAAAAACATAAAATAAAAAAATAAAGAAATTATAAATAGATAAAAATACAAATAGAAAAATAAACTAAATGAAAAAAGCTAAATAAAAAATAAAAATAAAAATAAACTAAATTAAATAAAAAATAAATAAAGAAGCAAAAAAATAATAAAAAAAGGCGAATTTATAATTAATAATTTTAAAAAAAAGTAACAAATAAATAAATAAAGTTGATATAATAAGAAAAAAAATAAAGGAAAAAAATAGATTAAGAAGATTAAATAAATAAACAATTAAATAAATTACATAAACTAAACAAATAAAAAAGTAAAATTAAATACAAAAATTAAAAATGAAATAAATAAATATAAAAATAAAAATTAACACAACAAAAATAAATAAAAATAAAAATAAATAAACATAGATAAAGATTAAATAAAATTAAATAAAAATGAATAAATAAATAAAAGAAGAAAAAATAAATAAAAGAAAACATGATAAAAAATAAAAAAAAACTAAATAAAATTAAAATAAATAAATAAAAAATGAATAAATAAAAATAAAGACAAAAACTAAAAAATAAATATATATACAAATAAAGCAAATAAAAAAAGAAATAAGGTAAAATGACTAAATCAAAAAGAAACCATAATAAATAAAAACTTAATAATAACAAATAAAAATAAAACAAAGTAAATAAAAATGAATAATTAAATATAAAATATCTATAAACTAAAATTGAAATTTCAAAAAAGATGAAAATAAAAAAATAAAGCAGAATAAAAATAAATGAGTAAAAATAAATAAAAAATAAACAAATGAATGAAAGTTAAAATAAAAAATAAATTAGAAATAACGTAAATAAAATGAAAATGAGAGAAATATAAACTAAAGGAAAAATAAATAAATAAAGAAAATAAATAAAAAATAAAAAATAAAATAAAACACAAAAAATAAATAAAAACTTAAATAAATAAAAGTGACAAAATAAAATATAAAAAATAAATAAAAAATAGACTTAAACAAACGAAATATGTAAAGATATAAAAAACTATATAAAAATAAAAGAAATGTATTACAAATAAAATAAAAAATTCATACAAATAAACTGAAAACTGAATTTTTAAAAAAAAAGTATAATTTTAAAAATAAAAAAATAAATAATAAATAAATTAAACCCCAAATAAAAATAAAATACAAATGAAACGTATATAAAAATAAAAATTAACAAAACAAAATGTAATAAATAAATAAAAAATTAAACAAACAAAAAACTAAATAAAATAAAAAAATAAAAAAACGAATAAATAATAAATAAAAAATGAAAAAATAAAAAATAAAAAACGAAATAAAAAATTAAAAAAAGAAAAAAAATGAATAAATATGTAAATAAAAATAAAAATAAGTAAAAAAATAAATAAAAGTAAAAAACCTATTAAAATTAAAACAAATAAATAGAAAAAAATTAAAATTAAAATAAATAACGTAAAAATAAAAAAATAAAATAAAATACATGAATAAATAACTAAAAAAATGAATCAAAAAGAAAAGTAAAAATAAATACAAACTTCAAAATCAAATGAAAAATAAAATATATGAAAGAAAATAAAAAAATAAAATTTAAATAAAAAAAATAAATGAAATAAAAAATAGACAAATAAAAATAAATAGATAAACAAAAAATAAAAATAAAGAAAGAAACTCAAATAAAACGAAAAAATAAAAGATAAATAAATAATAAATAAAAAAGAAATAAAAATAAATAAAGATATAAAATATATATAAAAATACATAAAAATAAATAAAAATTATATTAATAGCTTATAAGAAAATGAAAATAAATAAAAAAGTTAATAAATAAATAAAAATCAACTAAAAATGAGTAAACAAAAAAGGAATAAAAAAAACAGAAAACTAATGATTAAAAAGAAAATTAAATTAATATAAAAATAAAATACAAATAAGTAAAAAATAACAAAAAAAATAAATCAATTTCCCCCCAAAAAAACCAAAAAGAAAAAAGAAAACAAATCTAAAAAATAAATAAAAATCGATAAATATAAAGTAAACTAAATATGAATAAAAGTAAATAAAATCATTACAAAATACAAATAAAATAAAAATACATATAGAAATAAATAGATAAAAATAAATACAAATTAATAAAAAATGAAGAAATAAAAACAAAATTAAAAATTAAAATTATTAAAATAAATAAATATAAGAAACTAAATGAATAGGAAATAAATAAACTACAAAAATAAATAAAATAAAAATAGATAAATAAATAAAAGTAGATAAAATTAATTGAATAACAAAATAAAAAACAAAATAAACAAAAATACGTAAATAGAATGAAGATAAAAAATTAAAAAATAAAAAAATAAATTGGATATTAAAGGATAAATAAATAATAATAAATGAATAAATAAAAAAAATAAATGAATTAACAAAAACTACATAAAATGTTAAAATAAATAAAAAGATAAAATTAAAGTAAAATTAAAAATAAATATTGATAAAATAAAATAAATATTAAATCAAACAAAACAAAAATAAAGAAAATATATTAAAGGCAATAATTATATCATAAGATATAAACTTAGATGAATTGAATTAAAAATTGAAAAAAATAAAAATTTGAAAAAAAATAAAATTAAAAATGAATAAAAATGAAAAAGAACAAATAAAATAAATAAAAAAGTTAAAAAACAAAAAAACAAAAAAAAATTATTGTAAATAAATAAAATTGGAGTAAATAAATCAAAATTATATAAATAAAAATACAATTAAATAAAAATAAATAAAGTTGATTAAAAAAATTTAAAAAAATAAATTGAAACAAATAAATAAATGAATAAATAAATAAATAAACATAAATAAATAATTAATAAATAAATAAATAAAAATAAAAATAAAATAAAAATAAAGATCAATTAAAAATAAATAAGAATGAATAAATAAAAACGTGAAATAAAAAGAAAAAAAACCAAAAAATAAGGCAAAATAAAGATAAAAAAATAAATAAACAAAAAGTAATACAAATCTTACTTTCTTATTCTTCTTACCAAGATTGTTCCCATTCTTTTTATTATGGGGTCGCCCAGTTTCGGATGTATGACCAGTTTCCATCTATTTCTTTATCATTTGGTCTTATGCCCTCATCAATTACCTTATGCATCGTAAGTCTCTTCCTTCACACAGGTCCATCCATTTCTTTCTTGGTTCTCCCACTTCTTTTTCTTATTCCATTTGCCAACCTCCACTCCCATAGTATAGTCTCCCAGCGTGGTTCCCTCATCTACCTACAACAACAGGGTCCCTGTCCATACCATCTCAGCCTCCCCACCTGCCACTTTCTTTGATACTTCCACCACCTTAGGTTGACCCCCTTAGTTATTGTAGTCATTTCTGATCCATATCCACTCTTGTTACCCCAGACAATCCACTAAGCATTTCTCATTTCTGCCACGGCCATCATCTTCTTCTGTTCTGCCTTTTCTCATGCTTGCTGTTTCCGTACCATACAGCATTGATGTTCTTACCACAGGTCTTGCGAAATTTCTCCACTTTAAACCTAAGCGGCACTCTTTTGTTTTTCACAAAGAAACTTACCCGAGGTCCGCTCGCTCCAGTTGTTGCACCAAGCCTTGCCTGGTACCCGATGTTTTAGCACACACGCTTCTTCCAACTTACCTTCCCCCACGACGTTAACAAAAGATACCCAAATTACTTAAAACCTTATCAAACTCCTCCTTATTTGCTCTCCCACCACCCAAGCCTGAATACTTACTCTATCAATCCCCCTCAGTGGTGGTACACAAATAATTATTTGTCGTTGGATTCATACTTATTATTCTCATTCCACTGTCCTTTCCCCAGACTACTTGTCTCCATCCTTCCATTCCAATCCACTTCCAGGATAATAATTTATATATTTTTAGTTAATTTTTTACTTTGTATTACTTTTTACAAACACCAAAAATAAAAAGTTAATACAAATAAAAATTAAAAATTAAAAAATAAAAATATAAATAAATATTGAATAAAAAATTAAAGAAGAAAAACAAAAAAAAATTATCAATAAGGAAATAAATAAATAAATAAAACAAAATAGATAAAAAATAAAAACCAAAATTAAGAAATAAAACAAAAATTACAAAAATAAATAAAAAATATTAAATTAAAAAAAGTAAAAAATGATAAAAAATGAATAAATCAATTGAGAAATGAATCCAAATAAAAATTAGCATAAATGAAAGTAAAGGAAAAAAGAAATTAAATAAAAGTAAAAAAATAATTAAAAAATGAATAAATAAAGAATTGAAAATGAATAAATAAAAATAGATAAATGAAAGTTAAAAGGAAAAAGACCATAAAATAAAAATAAATAAATAAAAAGAAATGAATAAATGAAAAACAAATTGAAAAAATAAAAATAAATTAAATTAAAAGAAAATAAATAAAGGGAAATAAAAATAGATAAATAAAAACAAATAAAAATAGTTGAAAGAAAAATAAGTAAAACAAAAATTAAAGAAAAATAAAATTAACAAAAAAAATAAATAAAAAAATAAACAATTAGTGAAAATAAAAAAGATAAATAAATTAAAATAAAACATAAATAAAATATATAGATAGAAATAAAAATAAATAAATAAAAAAAATACAATAAAAAAATAAAAAATTAAAAAAATAAAATAAGGAATAAATAAATATAATAAGAAAATAAAAAATAAAAATAAAAATAAAAACAAATAAAGTACAAAAAATAAGCTAAAGATAAACAAAAAATAAAAAATAAGTAACTGAAAAATAAAATAAAGGGAAAATAAAATAAACTAAAAAAGTAAATAAATAAAAAAAAGATAATTAAATAAATATAAATAAGTAAATAAATATAAATAATATAAAATTAATAACAAAAATATATGTAAATGAATACAAAATAAAAAAAAAATACATAAATATATTAATGAAGTAAAAATAAAAAATAAATAAAAATAAATGAATAGAAATAAAAGAAAATCAAATAGAATAAAAAAATATACAAGATAAATAAAAATGAAAATAAAAAAAAATACAAATTAAAAAATGTTTAAAAAAAAATAAAAATAAACAAAGATAAATAGGAATAGCAAATACATAAAAAAAATAAAAAAAAGGTAAAAATAAAAAATAAAAAAAAAAATGAATCAAAAAATTGAATAAAAATAAAAAATAAAAATAAAAAATAGATAATAAAAAAACAAATATAAACTAAAGAAAAATAAATAAATTAATAATAAATAGAAATAAATAAAAATTAAATAGAAATAAAAATGAATAAAAAACTATGAAAATGGAATAAAAAGAAGTGAAATAAAAATGTTAAATAAAAAATGATTTTAGACTAAGTAAAACTATAAATAAAGAAATAAAAATAAATAAATGAAAGTAAAAATAAATACAAAATTAAAAAAATGAATAAACATAAATAAAGGAAAATACACGAATAAAAATCAAAGTAAAATTATAAGAATAAAATCAATAAATAACATAGAAATAAAGGAACAAAATAAAATAAATTAGTGAAACAAAAATTAAATAAGGTTTTTTTTTTTTTTAAAAAATAAAATAAATAAAGAAAAATAAAAGTCAAAACAACAATAAATGAATTCAAATTAACTAGATAAATAAACAATAAATAAATGAATAAAAATAATAAAAAATACAAAAAACAAAAACGAAAAAATTAAAGTAAGTTAATTTAAAAAATAAAATAAATTAAAAAAATTAAATAGAAGTAATAATAAAAGTAAAAATAAATAAGTTATAAATAAGAAACAAAAAAAATTAGGAATAGAAATAAATAAAATATATAAAAATAAAGAAAAATGAATAAATTAAAATTGGATTATAAAAAATTAAAATGAAAAATATATAAATAAAATAAAAATAATAAAAAATCAAATAAAAAGATAAAAAATTAATAAAAAAAGAAAAAAAGAAATAAAAATAAAATAAAATATATATAGATAAATAGATACAAAACAAAAAATATTACAACGAAATAAATTAATAAATAAAAATAAAAAAAAGGAAAGAAAAAAAGAAAAACAAAATAAATAAAGAAAAATAACTAGGTAAACAAAAGTAAATAGATGAAATAAAAAATAAGAATAAAAAATAAAATAAAAAATAAATCAACCTATTAAAATAAAATAAGCAATAGAAATAAGAAAAACGAAGAAAAATAAATTAGTAAAACGAAAAAATAAAGATAAAATATAATATAAATAAATAAAGAAATAAAAATAAAAATATAAATATATATAAAATACAAAATATAAAAATCAAATAAAATTATATTAATAGTTATAAGAAAATGAAAATAAATAAAAAAATTAATAAATAAATACAAATAAATAAAAATGAGTAAAAAAGGAATAAAAAAAATAAAAAACTAATGATTAAAAAGAAATTAATTAATATAATCATATAAAATAAAAACTAAAAAAAAATAATCAATGGAAAAAAAGAAAAAGAAAAATAAATCTAAAAATAAATAAAAATCGATAAATATAAATAAATAAATATGAATGAAAGTAAATAAATCATTACAAATACAAATAAATAAAAATCATATATAGAAATAAATAGAAATAAAAATAAATACAAATTAATAAAAATGAATAAATAAATAAAAATAATAAAAATATATAAATAAATATTAGAAATAAATGAATAGAAATAAATAAAATAAAAATAAATAAATAAAAATAGATAATAAATAAAAGTAGTAATAAAATTAGTTTGATAACAAAATAAAAAATAAATAACGTAAATAGATGAAGATAAAAAATAAATAAATAAATGATATTAAGATAAATAAATAATAATAAATGAATAAATAAAAACAAAAAAAAATAAATGAATAAAAATTACATTATAAAATTAAAATATAAAAAAAGATAAATTAAAGTAAATAATAATATTGATAAATAAATAAATATTAAATACACAAAACCAAAATAAATATTAAAGAATAATTATATAGAAAATATAAACTTAGATGAGTTAATAAAAATGAAAAAAAAATAAAATTAAATAAATAAAAATGAATAAATAGAAATAAATAAATAAAAAAAATAAAAAACAAAAAAAAATTATGTAAATAAATAAAAATTGAGTAAATAATAAAATTATATAAATAAATAAATAAATAAAAATAAATAAATTGATAAAAAAATAAAAAATAAATGAACAAATAAATAAATGAATATAAATAAATACCATGAAATAAATATAAATATAAATAAATAAAAATAAATAAAAATAAACATAAAGAATTAAAAATAATGAGAATGAATAAATAAAAATGAATAAAAACAAAAAAAAACCAAAAAAAAACCAAAAAATAAGCAAATAAAAATAAATAAATAAATAAAAAGTAATACAAATAAAAAATTAATAAAAATATATAAATATATAAATAAATAAATAGATAAAAACAAATATCAATAAGAATAAATAAATAAATAAAAATAGATAAAAAATAAAATAAAATAAGAATAAACAAAAATACAAAAATAAATAAAAATATTAAATAAAAGTAAAAATAATAAAAAATGAATAAATAATTGAAAATGAATAAATAAAATAGATAAATTAAAGTAAAGAAAAAGAAATAAATAAATAAATAAATAAAAATAAATGAATAAATGAAATAAATGAAAATAAATAATTAAATAGAAATAAATAAATGAATAAAAAATAGATAAATAAAAACAAATAAAAATAGTGAAGAAAAATAAGTAAAAATAAAAATAAAATAAAAATAAATAATAAAAAAAATAAATAAAAAAATAAAAATAAGTGAAAATAGATAAATAAATTAAATAAAACTAAATAAAATAAAAAACACAAATAAAATATATAAGAAAATAGATAAATAAATAAAATAACAAATAAATAAATAAATAGAAATAAATAATAAATAAATAAATAAATAAATAAATAATAAACATATAAATAAGAATAAATATATAAAATAAGAATAAAAATAAATAAATAAAAATAAATAAGTACAAAAAATAAGTAAAGATAAAAAATAAAAAATAAGTACTGAAAAATAAATAAAGGAAAATAAATAATTAAAAGTAAATAAATAAAAAAAGATAATTAAATAAATATAAAATAAGTAAATAAATAAATAAATAAATATACAATTAATAAAAAAAATATATGTAAATGAAGAAATAAATATACATAAATATACTATGAATAAAAAAATAAAAATAAATAAAGATAAATGAAATAAAATAGAAATAAATAGAATAAAAAATATACAAGAAAATAAATAAATGAAAATAAAAAATACAAATAAATGTTTAAAAATAAAATAAATAAAGATAAATAAGAATTGAAATACATAAAAAAATAAAAAAAGTAAAATAAAAAATAAAATGAATAAAAATGAATAAAAATAAATAAATAAAAATAGATAATAAATAAAAAATAAATATAAATAAAGAAAAATAAATAAATAATAATAAATAGAAATAAATAAAATTAAATAGAAATAAAAATGAATCAAAAAATATAGAAAAAGAATAAGAATAAATAAAATTAAAAAATAAAAATGATTTTAGCTAAGTAAAACTATAAATAAAGAAATAAAAATAAATAAATAAGTAAAAATAAATACAAATAAAAAAATGAATAAACATAAATAAAGGAAAATACACGAATAAAATAAATTAAATCATTAAGAATAAATCAATAAATAACATAGAAATAAAAGAAAAATAAATAAATTAGTAAGAAAATAAATAAGTAAAAATAAATAAATAAAGAAAAATAAATTAAAACACATAAATGAATTCAAATTAATAGATATAAAAATAATAATAAATAAATAAAAATAATACAAATACAAAAAATAAAAAATAAATAATTAATTTATTTATAAATAAATAAAATAATTCTAAATAGAAATAATAATAAATAAAAATAAATAATTATAAATAAATAAATAAAAAAATAGGAATAAAAATAAATAAAATATATAAAATAAAGAAAAATGAATAAATAAAATTGATTATAAAATAAATGAAAATATATAAATAAATAAAAATAATAAAAATAAATAAAAAAACAAAAAGATAAAAATAATAAAAAAAGATAAATAAACAAAATAAATATATATAGATAAATAGAAAAAAAATATACAACTAAATAAATTAATAAATAAAAATAAAAAAGGAAGAAAAAATAAAAATAAATAAATAAATAAAAATAACTAGATAAACAAAAGTAAATAGATGAATAAAAATAAGAATAAAATAAAATAAAATAAATAACTATAAATAAATAAAAATAGAAATAAGAAAACTAATAAAAATGAATTAGTAAACGAAAATAAAGAAATAAAAATAATAAATAACATAAGTAAATAATAAATAAATAAAGATAAATAAATAAAAATAAATTAATCAAAATAAATAAATTAATAAATATAGATAAAGGTGAATAAATAAAAATAAACAAATAAATATATATAAAGCCTTAAAAGTTAATAAGAAAAATAAGTAAAATAATTATAAATAAAAATAAAAATAAAGAAAATAAATAAATGAAAATATATAAATGAAAGTAGAAATAAAAATAAATGAAAATAAATATAAATAAAAAGGAAAATAAATTATAAATAATAATGAATATATAAAAACAAATAGATAAATAAAAATAAATAATAAGAATAAACATAAATAAAAAAAAAAAAATAAAAATAAATCAATAAATGGAAAAAATAAAGATAAATAAGAAGATAAATAAAAAAAATAAAACTAAATAAATAAAAATAAAATGAATAAATCGAAATAAGTAAATAAAGGAAATAAAAAAATAAATAAATGAATAAATAAAATTAATTAATAAAAATAAATAAGTAAAACTAATAAAATAAAAAAAAATAAAAAAAATAAAAAAAATAAATAAAAAATGAAAATAAATAAAGATAAATAAAAATAATAAATAAATAAATAAAAGTAAATGATTAAATTAGACTAAATAAATAAAAAAATAAATAAATAAATGAAAATAAATAAAAATATAAAATAGAGAAAAAATATAAAAATTAATAAATAAAGAAACAAATGAAAAATAAAGAAAAAAAATGATATAAAATAGATAAATAAAAGTAAAGCAAAATACAAATGAAAAATTAATAAATAAAAAATAAATAAATAAATGACAGAAAATAATAGTATAAAAAAAATAAATGACAAATGAATAAAAAAAATAAAAAAATAAATAAATACAAAACACGTGAAATAAATAAATAAAAATAAATAAGCATTGAAATAAAAATAAAATAAATAAAAATATAAGTAAATTAAATAAATAAAATAAAACAAAGATAAATAAATAAAAAAAATAATTAGATAAATAAAAATAAAACAAAAATAACTAATAAAAATAACTAAAGAAAAAAATAAAAATAAATAAAAATAGCAATAATTAAATAAATAGAAAATAAATAAAAGTGATTATATTAATAAAAACAAATAAAAATAAAATAAATAGAATAAATAAATACAAAAAATAAATATAAAAATAAAAAAGGAAATAAAAATAGATAAATAGAAAATAAAATTAAATAATATAGATAATAAAAAATAAAAAAAAAAAATAAAAATAAAAAAAATTAAAATTAAAACAAATAACAATAAAGAAATAAAAATAAAAATATAGAAATAAATAAAAAAACAATGAATAAACGAAAATAAATAAAAATAAACAAAATAAACAATAAAAATAAATGAATAAATAAAAAAGTAAATAAAAATACAAAAAAGATAGAATAGAAAATAATAGAAAAATAAATAAAAAACAGAAAAATAAATATATGAAGAAAAATAAATAAAAAAACAGAAAAAATAAATAAACACAGAAAAAAAATAAATAAAAATAAATAAAAATAAAAAATATATAAATAAATAAATAAATAAATATAATAAAAATAAATAAATAAATAAATAAAAATAAAATAAATAAATAAAAACTAAAATAATAATAAAAGAATTAAATTAAATAAAGATAAATAAACAAATAAACATAATAAATAAAAGTTAATAAGTAAATAAAAATAAATAATAAATATAAATAAATAAATAAATAAATAAATAATAAATAATAAAATAAATAATGAAAATAGATATAAAAAATAAGAAATAAAATAAATATAAATAAATATAAATATAAATAACTAAATGAAATAAATATAAATAAATAAACAATACACAAAAATGAATAAATGAAAATTAATGAATAAAAATGAATAAACATAAAAAAATATTACAATAACTGAATAAATTAGTAAATAAATAAAAAGGAATAAAAATAAGATAAAGGAAATAAAAATAAATAGAAATAAATAAGCATAAAAAATAAAAGAATAAATAAAATAAATAAAAAGAAATAAAGAATAATAATAAATAAATAAAAACGTAAATAAAAGTAATAGATAAATAAAAATAAATAAAAATAAACAAATTTCCTCAATTCCTCACGGCGTCTTGTTTTCTTCTATACTCTCTCTAGCGATGTCCTATAATCCTCATCTGTAAGACAATTAGTTACTCGAATGCTGGATTTTAAATTCGCCGTAATCCTTAAACTTCCTTGCAATTGTATGAACAAAAGACATGAATTGGCAGATTTAATTGGCTTATATAATTTTTGGTCACGACCTATTATAGTTACTGAATAATATTTACTATAGTAGATTCCAGTCACAGGGCTGGAAACTGTCTCTCATGAGAGTTCACTAGGCAGGATGTGTGTTACTCTTTCAAACGTATATCCTAGGAGAGGTGGAACACAACCTGCCCGTGTGAACTCTCGAGAGAGACAGACTTTCCAGCCTCGTGATTGGCTTATCAACAGCCAATAAGGAGCGTCAAATGTACGGTTGATGTGAATCTACTATAGTAATAGTAGCTCTAAATGGTTTTGCTGAACAGTGTAATATACTAAGAAACCTTTCATAGGGAGACTAAAACTATTCATGGGTCAATCAGCATCTTATTTCGCAACGTAACGACAATGTGTACTTTAAATTAGTAATATGCTAACATGTGTACTGAAGACTTAAAACTACGAGGAGGAGACTATCATAAACTAGAACCTCCCCCACAGCAATAGTTACATAGCAAAAGTAACTAACCACACGTAGGCCTAGGATAAACTCCGATTTACAGAGTAAGTTGAGGGAAAAGGATATCTGCAAATGGAATGAAACTTTTGCTACATAACTTAAACCGGGTAAAGTACCACTACTGGAACCTGTACTTAATCAGCAAAGAAGGGATTTCGAAAGTTTGGATAGACTATGACGATGTTTTGGAGAGAGAGGAGAGAGAGAGAGAGAGAGAGAGAGAGAGAGAGAGAGAGAGAGAGAGCAGGACGGATTCACCACCTTTTGGAGAAAGAAATACGTCCTCAGTGATTGCTTTCCTGTCGGTCATGACTGTTAAATACCGTTCTTATCAATTTTAGATCATTATAATAATATAACCGAGATTATTTATGCCAGCTAACGAGTTACATAACTCCATTTACCATTACGGTAATATCTAAGATTATTACATCTGAACTAGAAACCATTCGCAAACCCATGAAAATATAAATATACTCTACGTTATGGGCAATTTTAGACGCACTAAAACATTACTGAAAAAGCCGAGGACTTTGTTTTTTTCAAGACTCCTAAATTAAGCAAATGAAATTCGTATAAAAAAGTTATTGGTGGAAAAACTCATACAAAAACAAAATGGCTCTCTCAAGTCTCAATCCGTACTAGACTACTGTCACTAAGTCCCATACACGGGAGGGTTGGGGGCGGGGGCGGCGGGCGGGAGAGAGAATTATGTACTACTTGTGGCAGACCATGCAAGTTCACAAGGTAAGATATAATCATATATATACCGTTGTTTATTAGGCCCACGCTATCATCTCATACATCACAAGGAACAATGTTAGCACTAGACTTGAATAAAATAACTATTCTATACTATTTGCCTTTCGTATTATAATAAAGTCTATTAATTGCAGCTGCTAGATAGACCAGAGTATGAGGTATGGTTTGTGCATATTTTAGGTCTAAATTAACTGAGTGAACAGAATTTTTTAACCGGGAAGACAAGTTACTTGAAGAATAAACCTAATAAACCTAAGCTTTAACTTGGTTTCGTTAACTCGATGAACCACACTTTCCTATTAAATCTTGGGTTATATCCTACTTAGGGTTCATTCCTTAACATTACTGACTGCCAAATTGCTCAAAGCACTTCCAGTTGTAGTCTTATTATAGCCCTTCCTGACAAGCATTTTCACTTAAGACTTTAATGATACCGTTTCCAATCCCGTGGGACTAGAATTTGGATATACACTTTCTAGACCGAAGTCAGATATTATGATTTTTTGAAGCAACCAGATAACTAAATCGATTTTAAATGACGACATCGTCTCTCTCGGCTAAAAACACATAATAGACAACTTAGATCGAGAGAAATTGTGCAGAAAAGAGCAAAAAACTTCTGAAAGAAAAATGGAATGAGCTAGATCAAGAGAAGGCATTCCAGTGGTGACAGCAAACCTGAGGCGAGAATAGCAAACTAAAAATTGTAAATTGTTACACTTACACCGTTAGGTGATGACTGTTACTGAACTGGGTGAGGTTATTTCCTTAAAATCCAAAAACGAAGGTCACACGAAAGCTTCATCGCGAGTGGTCTTTGAGTCAAAGAGACAAGTGAAAAGGATTTATTCACTCATCTTAGTCAAGTGTGAAATATGGAAGCCAATGCCTGAATCCTTTGAAATGACACAGAAAACGCATAAAATGCCAGAAATTACAAGTGATAAAGTAATAATGAAGAACTAAAAGTCTCGGCTTTACTCAAACAGCACAAGACTTGATTAAACTTTATAAATAAAGATGAAAAAATAAATAAAAATGAAAAAATAAAAAAATAAATAAAAATAAATAGATAAAAATAAATTAATAAATAAAAAAATAGTAAATAAAATATAAAAAATGAATTAATGAATATATTACACAATAAATAAAAATAAATAAATAAGAATAAATATAAAAAATAAAAATAAAAAATTGATAATTAAGCAAATAAATATAAAGTATAAATAAATAAAGTAAATAAATAAATAAATAAAAATAAATATATATAAAAATAAAAAAAATAATAATTAAAAATAAATAAATAGAAATAGAAATAAATATAAAAGTAAAATAAATAAAATAAAAATAAGTACAAATAAATAAATAAAATAAAAATAAAAATAAATAAAAATGATAAAAATAAATAAAAACATAAAATATAAATATGTATAAAAAAATAAAATAAAGAAAAATAAATGAATAAATAATAAATCAATGATTAAAAAAACAAATAAAAATAAACAAACAAAAGATAAATAAAACAATAATAAATGAATAAATAAATAAAAAATAAATTGATAAAAAATAAAAATAAAAATTAATAAAAAAAAAATAAAAATATAATTAATGAATAAATGAAATAAAAGTAAAAAAAAAAATAGAAATATATAAAAATAAAATAATATAAAAATAAATAAAAATAAATAAGAATAATAAAATAAAGAAGTAAAAATAATCAATAAATAAATGAAATAAATATAAATAAAAAAATGAAAAAATTAATAAAAATGAAATAAAGAATGAAATAAAAAAATACTAAAAAGAATAAATAAAAATAAAAATAAATAATAAATAAATGAAAAAATAAATAACAGTATATAAAAATAAATAAAGAATAAATAGAAAATAACATAAATAAAAAATTTAAAAAAAATAAATAAAAAAACAAAATAAAAATAAATAAACAAATAAATAAATAAATAAAAAAATATAAATCAATAAAAATAATTAATAAATATATAAATAAAACATAAAATAGATAAATAAATGAATTTTAATAAATAAATATATATTAATAGAAAAATATTAAACAATAAATAAAATAAAATGAAAATAGAAATAGATAATTAATAAATAAAAAATAAAGAAAATACTATTAAGTAAATAAGAGTAAAAAAATGAATAAATAACATTAAGTAATGAAATAAATTTAAGTAAATAAAAAAATAAAAAAAATAGATAAAAATAAATAAACAAATACAATAAAATTAATAAATAAATAAAAAAATAGATAAAAAATAAATAAACACAAATACAATAAAATAAATAAATAAATAAAAATGGAAAAATAAATATATATAATAATAATAATTAGATAAACAAAAATAAATAAAAAAAAAAATAAAAATATATAAAAAAAGAAATACAATTTAAATGAATAAAATCAAATAAATATATAATAAATGAAAATACATAATCAATAAAAATAAATAAAAATAAATGAAAAAATAAATAAAAATAAATAAATGAATATATATAAATAAATATAAATAAAAAATAAAAAATAAATAAGAATAAATATTAATAAACAAATAAAATAAATAAATATAAATAAATAAATTAAAAAATAAAAAATAGGAATAATAAAAAAAAAAAATAGAAAAATAAATAGAATGAAAATAAAATAAATAAGTAAATAAGAATAAATGAACTGAATAAAAATAGATAATAAAAATAAATGAGTAAATAAAAATAAGTAGACTAATAAAAATGGATATATATAACTAAATAAAATAAAATCATAAAAACTGAATAAATAAAAATGCATTCATAAAATAAATAAATAGAAATAAAAATCAAATAAAATAAATAAAATAAAAAAATAAATAAATAAAAAAATAAAATAAAGATATATAAATAAAAACAAATAAAGAAAAATAAATAAATGAAACTTAATAAGTAAATAGAGAAGTAAATAAAAATAAAATAAAGAAAATAAAAAAATAATTGAAAATAAATAACTAAATAAAATTAGTGAAGAAAAAAAAATAAAAAATAAAAAAGAAAAATTATTAAGGAAAATAAAGTATTAGAACATAAATAAATATAAATTAATTTAAATGAATAAACGATCAATATAAATAAATATATCATAAAAAATTAAAAAAAATAAAGAAAACCAAATAAAGATAAATGAATAAAAATTAATAAAAAGTAAATAAACAAATTTAAAATTAAAAATAAAAAAAATAAATGTAAAAAGTAAATAAAATTAACTAAATATAAATAAAGAATGAATGAACCATTAGATTTAAAAGAAATAAATTAAATTGAAACAAAATAAAAAAAATATATATAAGTTCCATCCGAAAGAATAAAATTAAAATTAAACAAAAATAAAAATAAATAAAAATAGAAAAATAAAATAAATAAAATAGATAAATGAATAAAATAAAAGAAAAGAAAATTCAAATGAATGAAATTCAAGAAAAAAAAAAAAAAGATAAAATAAAATTAAAAAAAATAAAATAAATATAAAAAAAATTAAAAAAATAAATAATAAGAAATGAAAAAAAACTAATAATAACATAAGTAAATAAAAAAATAAATATGAAAGAAATCAAAAATAAAAAAATAAATAAAATGCAATAACAATAAAAATAAAAATTTTAAATTTTTAAATAAATATTAAAAGAAATAAATAAAGAAAAAAGAAAAATAAAAAAAATGAATAAAAAAAAATAAAAATAAATAAATAAAATAAAAATAAACCAAAATAAATTAAAACCAAATAGATAAAAAAGGATAAATAAATAGAAATAAAAATAAATATATAAACGCAAAATAAAAATAAATAACTAGATAAAAATAAATAAATAAAGAAAGATAAAAAATAAATTACTTATGAAAAACTAAATAAATCAAACACTATAAATAGACACCTAAAAACAAAAAAAAAAAAAAATCAATAGAAGTAAATAAAAACAATAAAAAAATTAAATACAAAAAAATAAAAAAAATTATAAATATAAGATTAAATATAAATAAAGAAAATATAGAAAATAACAATAATGAAATAAAAACATACAAAATATAAAATAAAAAAAAATAAATAATTGAATAAATATATAAAAATAAAAAAATAAATTTTAAATAAATAAATACATATAAAACCAAATAAAATAATAATAAATTAATTAAAAAGAGATATAAATAAACAAATAATAAAAATATAAAAATAAATAAATAAAAAATTAATAAATAAAAGAAAAATATATCAAAATAAATAAATAACAAAAAATTAACCGAAAATAAATATAAATAAAAAACAAATAAACAAATACAAAAATAAACAAAATAAATAAATAAAAAAAGAAAAAAAATAATGAAAGAATAATAAATGAAAACATAAATAAATAAATAAGAAATAAATACAAATAAATAAATAAAAATAAAAATAAATGAAAATGAATAAAGAATAAATAGAAAATAAAAATAAAATAAATAAATAAAAATAAATTAAATAAATAAAAATAAATAAAAATAAAAAATAAAAAAAGTAAATAAAAATAAATAAAAATAAATAAAAATAAGTAAATATAAATATAAATAAATAAAAAATTAATAAATATACCAAATAAAAAAAGTAAGAAAAATAAAGAAATCATCAAAAATACAATAAAAATAAAAAGTAAAAATAAAGTAAAAATAAATAAAAAAATAACAAATAAATAAATGAATCAATAAAAAAATCATGAAAAAAATAAATAAATAAAAATAAACAAATGAATAAAAATAAATAAAAATAAATAAATAAGTAAAAATAAATAAAATAAATGAAAAATAAATAAACTAAATATAACCAAATAGATATAAAATATAAATAAGAATAAATAATATAAATAAAAAATAAATGAACAAATAAAAAAATAAATAATAAAAAAAATAGTAAAAATAATAAATAAACAAATAAATAAATAAAAAAAGAATAAATAAAAAAAAGAAATTAAATGAATAAAAATAAAAAAAAATAAATAATGGAAAAAAATAAAAAAATAAAAAATAAAAAAATAAAAAAATAAGTAAAAAAAAGAAATAAAGAAAAACATGAAAACTAAAGATCAGATAAATAATAATAAATAGAAATAAATAAATAAAACAAAATAAGTAAAAAGAAAAAAAAATACAATTAAGTCAAATAAATAAAGACATAAAAATAAAAAATAATAAAATTAAAATAAGTAAAAATGAATACAAATAATAAACATGAAATGAATAATAATAAAATAAAATAAATTAAATAAAAATATTACTAAATAAAAAGAAATGAAAAATAAATCAAATAAAAATAAAAATTAAATAGATAAATTGATAAAAAAAAAATTAAATAAAAATAAATAATAAATTAATAAATAAATAAATGAAAATAAATATATGAATAAATAAGTAATAAATAAGTAAAAATTGATAAAAATAAATAAAAAATAAATAAAAAAAAATAAAAAAATATATATTTAAAGAAATAAAAATTGAAAAAATCAAATGATAAATAATATATATAAAACATAAACGAATAAATAAAAAAAATATATAAAATACAAAAATAAAAAAGTAGAAATAAATAAATAAATAAAAACAAATAAATAGAAATATAAAAAATGTAAAAATTAAAAAGTATAAATAAATAAATAAATAAAAATAAATAGATAAAAATAAATAAAACTAAAAAGATATAAATATAATAAATAAATATATAATCATATTAATATCTTAAACAATAAATAAAAATATATGAAAAATTAAAATAGATAAATAAATAAAAAAGAATTAATTAATTAATAAATAAAATGAATAAATAAAAAATAAGAAAATAAAATAAATAAATATATAAAATTAAGTAATTAAATGAATTTAAGTAAATAAATGAAATTATATAATAAGTAATAAATAGATAAAAATAAATAGATAAAAATAAATAAATGAACAAAATAAAATAAAAATAAACAAATAAATACATAGAAATAAAAATAAAAGAAAATATAAATAAATATAAATGAAAATAAATTCAATAAATGTAAATAAAAAGAAATAAATAAAAATAAATTAAAATGAATGCAAGAAAATTAATAAAAAGAAATAAATAAAATAAAAAAATGAAAATGATTAAATCAATAAAAATTAATTAAAAATAAATAAATAAATAAGTAAAAATAGTTAAATATAATAAATATAAATAATATATAAAGAAAAAATAATGAATTTTTTAAAAATAAATAATAAGTAATAAACAAAAATAAATAGATAAAAATAAAACAATAATTGAAAATAAATAACTAAATAATAAAATAAAGAAATAAATAAATAAAAATAAATAAAAATAAATTATGAAAAATAAATAAAAATAAATGAAAATAATAAAAATAAAATAAAAAATAATACATAAGTAAATAAAAAAATAAATAAAATAAATAAAAATAAAGATAAATAAAATAAATATATAATAAATAAAAAATAAGTATATAAAAGAAAACAATTGAATATAAATAAATAAAAAGAAATGGGTAAAAATAAAAATAAATAAATAATAATAAAAATAAAGATAAATAGATATATATAAATAAATAAGTAAATATAAAGTAATAAAAATTAAGATAGATAATAATAAATAAATAAAATAAAAATAATTAAATCAAAAATAAAAAAGAAATAGAAATAATCAATCAATCATTTGAAATAAATAGATAAATAAAAAATAACCTATATAAAAATAAAAATAAAGACAAATAAAATAAAAAAGATTAATATAAATAAAAAATATAGATAATAAATAAAAAATAAAAATAAAATTATGAAATAAATAAAGAAATAAAACAATAAATACACAAATAAAAAAGTAAAAATAAATAAATAAATATTAAATAAATAAATAAAAAAAATAAAAAAGAATGAATAAATAAATACACAAAAAAAGATAAATAAATAAATTAATTAAATACAATAAATTATATTAATATAAAAAATAAATATTATTAAACATTAAATAAAAAATATATAAAAATAAAAATAGATAAATAAAATAATATTTAAAAAATAAAATTACATTAAATATAAAAAAATAAATATGAAATAAAACATAAAAGAAAAAAAATTAAAAATTAAGTAATTAATATGAATTTAGGTAAATAAATAAGAAATTATATAAATAAATAATAAATAAATGAAATAAATAAAATAGGTAATAAATAGATAAATAAATGAACAAATAAATGAAATAAAATAAACCAATAAATAAATATAAATAGAAAAATAAATATAAAATAAATAAATAAATAAATATGATATACTATAAAGAATGAAATAAATAGAATGAATACATGAAAAAATAAATAAATAAAAAAGAAAATAAATAAATCATAAAGAATTAATAGATATTAAATAAATGTAAAAATAAACAGTAAATAAAAATAAATTTAAAAATTTAAAATAAATAAAATAAATAAAATAAATAAAATAAAAATAAGTAAAAAAAAAAAAAAAAAAAATAATGAACTAATTAATATTATAAATGAAATAATTAAATAAATAAATAAAACCTACAAAAATAATAATAAAAAATAATAATAAATAAATCATAAAAAAAATAATAAATAGAAATAAACATAAAAAAATAAATAAGTAAATCAATAAATAGAATTAATAAATAAAAATAAAAAAAAAAAAAAACAAATTGAATGAAATAAATGAATAAGATAAATAAATAAAAAAAAAACAAAAAAACAAATGGAATGAAATAAATGAAGAATAAGATATATTATATAAATAAGAAGAGACAAATAATAATAAATGAATAAAAAATAAACTTATAAAAATACTTCTATGAAAATAATAAATAATTAAAAAATAAAATAAATAAAAATAATAAAAATTATAAATAAATAAATAAAAATAACAAAAATAAGAAAATAAGCAAATAAGTAAAGTAAATAAAAATAAATGATATAAATAAAGGAAATAAAAAAAATATATAAAGAAAATATAAATAAATAAAATAAAATTAATAAAAAAATTAATAAATAGTCAAATAAAAAAAATAAATACAAATAAAAAATAGTAAGATAAATAGCTAAATAAAAAAATAAAGAAAAACAAAAAAATAAAAATAAATATTAATAAATAACAAATAAATTAATAATTAAATAAAAATAAATAAATATAAATAAATTTAAATAAAAGCATATAGTTAATAAATATAATCAGAAAAAACAAATAAAACAAAGAAAAAAATAAAAAAATATAAATAAAAATTAAATAAAAATAAATGAGAAAAAATAAATCTAAAAAAATAGAAATGATAAAAATAGGATAAAAATGAAATACAAAATAAGATAAATAAAAATAAACAATTAAATAAAATAAAATAAAAATAAAGTAAAGAAAATAAATAAAATAAATAAAATAAATAAAAGGAAATAGAAATAAATAAAAATAATAAAATAAAAATAAATAGATAATTAAAAAAAATAAATAAATAAAAAAAATAAATATTAGAAATTAATAAAAATAAAAATAAATGAAAAATAAAAATAAATATAAATTAATAAAAATAAAATAAATAAATAAAAAATCATTAAAAAATAAAAAAATATAAAAATAAAAAAATAAAAGAAATAAAACGAAATGAAAAAAAAACAATAATACTAAGAAATAAAAAAATAAAACTAAATAAAAACAGAAAAAAAAAAAACAAAATCAATTAAAAATTAAAATAAAAAATATATATAAAAAAATAAGAAATGAAAGGAAATGAAAAAAAAACATTAAACATAAGTAATAAAATAAATAAATAAAAACAAAAATAAAAAGAAATATAAAAATAAAAAAAGATAAAAATAGAAATAAATAAATAAATATTTAATAAAGAGTAAATAAATAAAATCAATGAATATAAAGAAATAAAATAAATAAAAAATAAAATAAATAAATTAAAGAAACAAATAAATAAAAATGACATAAAAAAAACAAAAATAAAATATAGTAAATAATATAAATAAAAATAATAAAAATGAAATAAATAAATAAATATATATAAATAAATAAGTAAATAAATAAAAATCAATGAATATAAAGGAAATAAAAATAAATAGATTAAAAAATAAATAAATTAATAAACAAATAAAATGAAAAATAGACATATAAAAAAAAACAATAAAACCTAGTAAATAAATAAATAAAATAAATAAAATAAAAGATAATCAAATAATAATAATAGAAATTAATAAAATAAATATATAATAAATAAATAAGGTAAATAAATAAAATCAATGAATATAAAGAAATAAAATAAATAGATAAGATAAATAATTAATAAACAAATAAATACAACTAGACATATAGAAAATAAATAAATAAATAAAAAATTAGGAATAATTAATAATAAAATAAATAAATAATAAAAATAATAACGAAATAAATTAAAAATTAATAATAAATCCAATAAAAATAAATAGATAAATAAAACTACATAATATTAAAAATCGATAACAAAAAGATAAATATAAATAAATAGAAAATACAATAATAAACTGTATATAAAATGAAAATAGAGAAATTAAAAAAAATAATGTAATAAATAAAACAAAAAATATATAAAAATAAATAAACATAAATAAATGAAATTAAAACAAAAACCATAAAAAATAAATTAAGTAACAAAATATAAATAAATATACATATATAAAAATATATACAAAATGAAAAATAAATAAAACAAAACCTAAATAAATAAAATAGATGGGATGAAAATAAAAATAAATAAAAATAAAAACAAAAAATAAAAAAAATATCAATACATATGAAAACAAATGAAAATCAAAATAAAAATAAAAAACGAAACCGAACTGAATAAAAAAATAAAATTAAAATTAAAAATAGGCAACAAAAACGAATAAGAAAAATAAATTAAAGAAATAAATTTGAAAAAATTACAAATTTTTAAAAATTAAAAAAAATAAAAATGGAAAATACTAGAAAAAATAAAATAAAAATAATTAAATAAAACATTAAATAAAAATAAATAAAGATAAATAGTTAAAAAATAAATAAAAAATAAATAATTAATTAAATAAAAATAAAATAAGATAAATAAAAATGAAAATAAATAAAAAAAAAGAAAAATAATTTCAAAATAAATACAAAAATAAAAATAATAAAGAAACATAAAAAATAAAAAATAAATAAAGAAATAAACAAAAATAAAAATAAAAAAAAAATGAAATGAAATACTAAATAAATAAAAATAAAAAAATAAATAAAATAATAAAAAAAAAATAAAAAACAAATTAAAAATGGAAATGAAAAAAAAATGTTAAATAAATAAAAACAAATTAAATGAAATAATAAATAAAAAATAAAAATAAAAATAACAAACTAAAGGAAAATAAAAAATTAAAAAATAAAATAAAAAAAATCAAAATGGAAAATAAATGAAAAAAAAAAGAAATAAAAATAAATACAATAAAAATAAATCAATAAAAATAAAACAAGAAATAAACTAAAATAAAAATAAAAATAAAATGATATATAAAAATAAAAATAAATAAATAAGATAAATAGATGAAATATAAGATACATAAAAATAATAAAAATAACAAAAAAATAAAAATAAATAAAAAGGAAATATATAAAAAATATAAATAATCATACAAATCAAAAATAAATAATAAAAATAAAAAATAAAAAAATAAAATAAAGTAAAATATATAAAAATTAATAAATAAAAAACTATCATGAAAATAAAAATAAAATAAATAAATAAAATAAATAAATAAATAAAAAATAAATAATAAAAATAAATAAAAAATGGAAAATCAATAAAAATAAATAGAAATATATAACATAAATAAAAATTATAAAAAAATAAAAATCAAAATAAAAAATAAAAATAAATGAAATAAATATAAAAAATAAAAATAATAAAAAAATATTTATAATAAATAAAAAAAAATTAAATAAAATAAATGAAAAAATAAATAAAATAAAATAAAAAAATAAATAAAAAAAAATAAAAAAAAATAAATAAAAAATAATTAAATAAATAAACAATAAAAATAAAAATAAATAAAAAATAAACTAAGTAACACATATAAAATAAATATACATATAAAAATAAAATATAAATAAAATAAATGAAATAAGAAAATAAATAAAATAAAAAGAATGAAAATAAATAAATGAAAAATAAATATAAAAAAATATAAATAAATAAAAATAGGATAAAAAAACATAAATAAAAATCAAAAATAAAAACCTAAAATAATATAAATAAATGAATAATAAAAAGAAAATAAAAAATAAAATAAAAATAAAAAAAATAAATTTAAAAACTAAAATAAAATAGGAAATAATAAATGAAAAATAAAAAAAAAAAATAAAAATGAAAAATAAAAATAAATAAAAAATAAATAAAACAAATAAAAATAAAAGAAATAAAAATAAATAATAAAAATAAACTAAATAAAGAATAAATAAAAATAAAAATAAAAAAAAATAAAAAAAAATAAACATAAAAAAAATAAAAATAAAATAAATAAAGTAAATAAAAATAAAATTGAAATAAAGAAAAAATAAATAACGATAAAATAAATAATAAAAAAAAATAATAATAAAATAAAAAATAAGATAAATAAAATAAAAATAAAGGTAAATAAAAAGAAATAAAAATAATAAAAAAATAAAATATAAAAATGAAAATAAATAAAATAAAAATAAAAAATAAGTAAAAATAAAAAAAAGAAAATAAATGAATAATAATAATAAAAAAAATAAAAAATGGAAAAATAAAAAATAAATAAATAAAAGGTAAACTATAAAAGTAAATATAAAAAATAAAAAAGAAAATAATGAAAATTAAAATAAAAAAATAAAAAGAATTCCAAAATAAAAGTAAAAATAAAAAAAAAAATAAAAAATAAAAATAAAAATAAAGTAAAAAAACATAAAATGAATAATAAATAAATAAAAAATAAAATAACTCAATAGAAATAAATATATAAATAGGAATAAATAAGAAATAAATAAAAATAATAAATAAATACAAGTGAATAAATAAAAATAAGTAAATGAAAATACATAAAAATAAATAAATAGATAAAAATAAATGAAAAAGTAGGAATAAATAAAATAAAATAAATAAAAATAGATAAATAAAAAATAAAGATAAAGAAATAAACAAAAAATATAAATAAAAAAAATAAAGAGTAAATATAGATAGAATTAAATTGAATAAATAATAAATATAAATAAATAAATGAAAATAAATATAAACAAAAAAAAAATAAAAAAATAAAAAAATAAAATAACAATAAATAAGAATAAATAAAAATAAATGTAAATAAATAAAAATAAAAATAGATGGAAAACAAATGAAAATAAAATAAGTAAATAAAAAAAAAATAAGTAAACAAAAGTGAATAAATAAATATAAACAAATAAATAAATAAAAATAGATATAAAATAAATAAAAATAAATAATAATAAATAAAAAGACACAAAAAAATAAGAAATAAAAATAAATAAACAGTAAAAAATAAATAAAATAAAAATAAAAAAATAAAAATAAATGAAAATAGATAATTTAAAAATAAAAAAAAAATGAATAAAAATAAATAAAAAAAAATGAAAATAAATACAATTAAGAAATAAAAAACAAATAAATAAATAGAAAATAAAATAAAAATAAATAAAAATGGAATAAATCAATAAAAAATAAATAAATAAATTATATAAAAAAGTAAAATAAAATAATGAATAAATAAATGAAAATAAATAAAAAATAACTAGAAAAAAAATAAATAGATAAATAAAAGTAAATAAATAAAATAAATCATAAATGAAATAAATAGATAAAAATGAATAAGTGAATAAAAATAAATAAATAAATAAAATAATAGATAAATAGAAATAAATAAATAAAATAATAAATAAATCAAAATATATAAAAATAAGCAAATGAAAATATATAAAAATAAATCAATAAACAAAAATAAATCAATAAATATATAAAAAAATAAAAATAAACAAACAAATATATAAAAAAAATAAACAAAAATAATGTTATAAATATATATAAACAAAAATAAATATATAAAATAAAATGAAAGTAAGTAAATAAATGTGAATGAATAAAATAAATGAATAAAAATAAATAAAATAGATAGAAATAATAATAGGAAACTAAATAAATAAAAACAAATAATAATAGATAAAAAAATAATTATAAATAAATAAAAAAAAATAATAAAAAACAAATATAAATAAGCAAAAATAAATAAATACAAATAAAAATAAAAATAAATAAATGAAATGAAAGCAAAAAATGAATAAAAAATAGAAAAATAAATGAAATAAAAAGAAATAAAAATTATAATTATATGAATAAAATAAAAAAATAAAAAAATAAGCAAATAAATAAAAGTAAATAAAAGAAATGAATATAATAAAAAAAATAAAATAAAAAAATATATATCAAAAAAAATAAAAATAAATAAATAAGTAAATGAATAAACAAAAAATAAATAAATAAAATTAAAAAATAATTAAAATAAATAACTAAATAATAAAATAAAGAAAAAATAAAATAAAAATAAATAAAAATAAATAAATAAATTAATGAAAATAAATAAAACAAATAAATAAATATAAATAAATTTAAATGAATAAACATAAATATAAATAAATTTAAACGAATAAAAATAAATATGAATAAATATAATCATGAAACCATAGATAAAAACAAATAAGAATAAATATAAATAAATAAAAAATAAATAAAAATAAATAAAAAAATAAATAGAAATAAATAAATTAAAATATGTAAATAAAAATGAATAATAAAAAGAAAATGAATAAAAAAATTATAAAATAACTAAAAATGAAAATACATAAGAATGAATAGAAATAAATAAATAAGATGAAAATAAGCAAAGATTAACGATATTATATAAAAATGAATAAAAATAAATAAAAATAAAAATATATAAATAAATAAATATAAAAATGAATAAATAAATAAATAAGAATAAATAGATGAATAAATTAATGAATAAGTAAAAATAAATAAAAATAAAGCAAAATAAGTGAATGAAATTAATAAAAATAAATAAATGAAAATAAAAAAATAAATAAAAAAAATAAAAAATAATAAATAAATAAATATATAAAATAAATAAAATAAAAAATTAATATAAATCGAAAAATAAAAAAGGATGAAAATAAAAAAAAATAATTATATAAGTAAATAAAAAAATGAAAATAGATATATATATAAATAAATAAGTAAATGAAAATAAATAAAAAAATAAAGAAATAATAATAATAAATAAATAAATAAAATAAATTAATAAATAATGAAAAAATAAATTAAAATAAATAAATCAATCAATAGAAATAAATAGATAAATAATAAATAATATAAAAAATAAAAATAAAAATAAAAATATTAAAAAATAAAAAAAATAATATAAATAGATATAAATAAAAAATAAAAAAAATTATATAGAAATAAAGATAAATAAAGAAATGATAAATAAATAAATAAAAAAACAAAAAAGTAAAAAATAAACCTAAATGAAAAAAAAATAAAAAAAATAAATAAAAATAAATAAAAATGAATCAATAAATAATATATGAAAAAAGATTGAAATAAATAAATATAAATAAATATAAAATATTCTAAAAAATTAATAATATTAAAACAAGAAAAATATATAAAAAAATATAAAAAATAAAAATAGATAAATAAATATTTAAAAAACAAAAATTATGTAAATAAATAAAAAAATAAATGAAAATATAGATGATAAAAAAATAAATGAAAATAAGTAGATGATAACAAAAATAAATAAAATAACAATTAAAATAAATAAATAGAATAAATAATAAAAATAAAAATATCAATAAATAGAAATTATTAAATAAAAATAAATTAACAAATAAAAGAAATTAAAATAAATGAATAAAATAAAAAAAAATAAAAAAATAATTAAAAAAATCAAATAAAAAGTATATATAAATAAATTTAAATCAATAAATATAAATATGAATAAATATAATCATAAAAAACATAAATACCAAAACAAATAAAAATAAAATAAATATAGATTAGAAACCAAAATAAGTAAAAAATAAATAAATTAAAATTGGTAAAAAAAATGAATAAATAAAATAAATGACAAAAATAAATGTAAAAAAATAAGAAATGATAAAAATAGATAAAATGACAATGTATTAAAATAAATAAAAATAAATAATAAAAAAAATAAAAATAAAAAACTAAATAAAAATTAAATAAAAATAAATAAAATTGGATAAAAATAAAAATAAATAAAAATAAATAAAAATGAAAATAAAATAAATAACTAAAAATAAATAAATTAAGAAATAAAAAAATAAAGAAATAAAAATGAACAAAAATAAATAAGTGAAACAAGAAAAATAAATAAATCAAAAAAAAATAAAAAATAAATAAAAAATAAATAGAAATAAATAAAAAAAATAAAAAAATAATTAAAAATAAAATAAAATAAAAAATAAAAAATAAAAGGAAATGAAAAAATTAATAATAATATATAAGTAAATGAAAGTAAATAAAAATAAAATAAAATTAAAAATAAAATAAATAAAAATAAAAATAAATAAAATGAATATATAATAAAATTAGTAAATAAAGATAAAATGAATATAAAGAAATGAGAGCAAAAAGATAAAAAAATAAATAAATAAAACTAAACAAATAAATAAGAATAAATAGACATATATAGATAAATAAATAAATAAAAAAAAATAAATAAAAAAATTAGTAAGAATAATAATAAATAAATAAATGAAAAATAAAAAAATGAAAAATAAATAAATAAAAATTAATAAATAAATCAATAAAAATAAAGACATAATAAAAATAAATAAATATATAGAGATAAATAAAAATAAATAAAAAATAATAAATATAAAAATAAAAATAAATATGGAAATAAGGAAAAATTAACATAATGAATAAAAAAAAACATATATAAAAATAAATAAAAAAAATATAAATAAATGAAAAAAATAAAAAAAAACAATCAAGTAACAAATAAATAAATAAATATATATATATAAAAATAAAATAAATGATAATAAATAAATAATAATAATAAATAAAAAAATGGATATAAAAAATAAATAAAAATAACTAAAATTAATAAAAATAATTAAAATTATATAAATAAAAATAAATAAATAAATAAAAAATATATAGAAAAAAATAAAAATAAACAAATAAATAAAAATGTAATAGAAAAAAATAAACAAATAAATAAAAAGAAATAGAAATAAATAAAAATAACTATATATAAACAATAAAAATAGATGAATAAATAATTAATAATAATAAATAAAAACCAATAATAAATAAAAAAAATAAATAAATATATGAAATAAATAATAATAAAAATAAAAAATAAAAATAAATAAAAAATAATAAAAAATAAATATAGAGAAGTAAATAATTATAATAATAAATAAAAATAAGTAAAATAAACTTAATAGAAATAAATATAAAAATAGAAATAAATCTAAATTAAATGGAAAAATAAAAAAGAAAGACGAAGCGAATGAATAAGAATAAACACCTGAAAGTAAATGAAAATACATAAAACTCAAATAAGTAAAGAAACTAACAAAATAAATGAATAAGTTAGGAATAAAGCAAAATAAAATAAAATAAAAATCAAATAAAAATAAAAATAAATAAAAATAAAAATACAAGTAAAAATAAAAGTAAAATCCAATTAAAATAAAAATAAATAAGAAATAAAAATGAAAAATAAAATAAAAATAAAAATAAAAAGAAATAAACAAAAGAATATAAATAATCTCAATGGAAATAAATTATAAATAAAAAATAATTTGAAAAACGAAATAAAATAAATAAAAATAAAAATACAATGAAAATAAAACTTAAAAAATAAAAAATAAATTAAATAAAGAAAAAAATAAAAAAATAAAAAAATAAAGATAAATAAATAGATAAATGAATTAACAAAAGTCAAATAAATAAAACCAAATTTTAATAAATAATAAAATCAACCATAAATTGAACAAAATAAAAATAAATAAATAAATAAAAAGAAATAGATAAACAAATAAGTAAAATAAAAATAAGTGAAAAATAAAAATCAAAATATAAAAATAAAAACAAATCAACAAATCAACAAATAAAGATAAATTAATAAATAAAAGGGAAGAATAAAAAAAAATAAAAAAAAAATAAAATAAAATACAAATAAGAATCAAATAAAAAACTTAAAAATAAATACAAATATATAAAAATAAACAAAAATAAGTTAAAAAATTAAAAAATATTGTAAATTAAAAAAAAGAAATAAAAAGAAAAAATAAAAGTAATAAACTAAATGAAGAATTAAAACAAAAAATAAGTAAAATAAATTGAATGAAATGAATAAAAATAGATAGAAATAAAAGCAAAAGAAATAAATAAATAAAAACAAATAAGAATAAATAAAATGAAATAAAAAATATATAAAATAAATAAAAATAAATGAATAAAAATAAAATAAATATAAATAAATAACGATAAATAAAATAAAAAAAATAAAAAAAAACAAAAAAAATAAAAAAAAATGAAATAAAAATAAATAAAAATAAAAACAATAATTAAATAAATTCAAAATAAATAAATAAAATAATAATAAATAAAAAAAGTAATGAATAAAGAAAATATATATAAAAATAAAAATAAATAAAATAAAAAATAAATCAGTAAATAAATAAAATAACAAGATGAATATAAATGAAAAATAAATAAATAGAAATAAATAAATAAATAAATAAATAAATAAAAATAAATAAATGGAAATAAATAAGAATTAAATAAAAATAAATAAATAAAAATAAAAATAATATAAATAGAAAAATAAATAAACAAATAAAAATAAACATATAAATAAAAATAAATAGATAAATAAAAATGAATGAATAAATAAAAATAAATAAGAATAAGTAATAATAAATATATATAAATAATTATAAATAAATATAAATAAAATAAATATAACTAATCATAAATAAAAATAATTAAAAATAAATAAAAATAAATAAATAAAAAAATAAGAAAATAAATAAAAATAAATAAATGCATAAAATAAACAAATAAGTAAATATAAAAGGATTAATATTATATAAATAATAATAAATAAATAAGAAATAGATAATAAAAATAAATAAAATAAATAAATATAAATGAATAAAATAAAAATAGTTTTATAAATAAATAAAAATGAATATAAATAAATAAAAAAGAAATAAAAATAAAATAAAAATCAAATATAAATAAAGAATACTAAAATAAAAAATAAATAAAAATAAAAATAAATAAAAATAAAAAATAAAAATAAAAAAAATGGACAAATAAATAAATAAAAAAAAAATAAATTATAAATAAAATTAAAAAATAAAAAAAAAAATAAAAAAAAAAAAATTAAATAAATATATAAAAATATAAAAATAAAAAGAAATAAAAATAAAGAACAAATAAAAAATCAATAAGGATAAATAATTAATAAAAATGATTAAAAATAATAACAAAAAATAATAATAAATAATTAAAAATAACATGAATAAAATAGTGCAACTAAATAAATAATCTAATAATAAAAAATAATTAAAGTAGAATAAAAATAAATAAATAGAAATTATTAAATAAATAAAAACAAATAAAAACAAATATATAAAAATAAAAAAATTTCCTGAATTCCTCATGGCATCTTGATTTCTTCTATATTATCGCTATCGATTTTCTCAAATCCTCATCTGTAAGACAATTAGTTGCTCGAATGCTGACTTGTTAAATTCGCTGTAATCCTTAACCTTTCATGCAATTATATGAACGAAAGACATGAATTGGCAGATAGAAACTGGCTTGTAGAATTTTTGGTTACGACCTTATATAACAGTTACTGAAAGACGACGGCGAATATTATTTACTATCGTAGATTCCAGTCACAGGGCTGGAAACTGTCTCTCATGAGAGTTCACATAGGCAGGATGTGTGTTCCTCCTCTCCTGAGGGATACGTCTTTCAAACGTACATCCCAGGAGAGGTGGAACACATCCTTGTTAACTCTCGAGAGAGACAGAGTATCCAGGCTACTGATTGGCTTATCAACAGCCAATCAGGAGCGTCGTAAGGGACAGGCCTAGACGTCAAATGCACGGTTGATGTGAATCTACTAATAGTAATAGTAGCTCTAAATGATTTTGCTGAACAGTGTAATATACTAAGAAGCCTTTCATAGAGACTCTAAAACTAGTCATGGGTCAATCAGCATCTTATTTCGCAACATAACGACAATGTGTACTTTAAATTAGCAATATACTAACATTTGTACTGAAATAATTATTATAGGCTTCGTGATATGAAGACTTAAAACTACGAGGAGGAGACTATCATAAACTAGAACCTCCCCCACAGCAATAGTTACATAGCAAAAGTAACTAACCACACGTAGGCCTAGGTAAACTCCGATTTACAGAGTAAGTTGAGGGAAAAGGAGATCTGCAAATGGAATGAAACTTTTGCTACATAACTTAAACCTTGTAAAGTACCACTACTGGAACCTGTACTTAATCAGCAAAGAAGGGATTTCGAAAGTTTTAATAGACTATGACGATGTTGGAGAGAGAGAGAGAGAGAGAGAGAGAGAGAGAGAGAGAGAGAGAGAGAGGGAGAGAAGGTAACCTGAGACAATAATAATAATCAAATGCCTATTATTATTCCACTGTCCCTTTACTGGATAACTCCCTTACCTGATAAGGTCTTGGTGTCCCAATCTCTCCGTCCGGTTTCCTACTGCAGAAGGCTCCGGGGCAGCAACACCAATGGCCCCCTTAAGAGTTTCTATGAAGGACTTACATGTGACAAACAATTTGGCCTGACCAAAAACTCTTAAAAAACACTAATCTTGATCAATTTGTGGCACACTATTCAGTGGAAGAGCAAAAACACGCAAGACCGATGTCAGTCCATTCGACCGTCTCACTGAAAATTTCAGAAAAACCTTTCAGTCAATCACGAGAGCCCACGCACCAATTCCCTTCACAAACTGAGAGGGTTGAAAACCGACTCCTGATTGGCTGAGAAAACAAACAAACGAATCTCGAAATGCGCAGACATTTTCGAGAAAGTGGTAGGGTGTTCTAATGGTTTTATTAAAGAACTAACGGATCAAGTAATGTCTGAACCATTATAATTGTAATTTATATTTACACTAAAAGATACTTACATTATTCATATTTTTATTTTATGAAAATTCATGTGCCAGACAGTCTAAAAGGTTACAAATAAAAAATTCTCTCTCTCTCTGAGAGAGAGAGAGAGAGAGAGAGAGAGATTTTTATCTCTCTTTTCTTTGTAGCAATTCATTATAAAAAAAGCCATTTTCTATTTTGATACATTGGTTACTTCAACATTTCACGAGAGAGAGAGAGAGAGAGAGAGAGAGAGAGAGAGAGAGAGATTTTTCCCCCCCAAAATTACACAAGTAATCCTTCATACTGACCTATCACTAACACTTTTTTGCAATAAATAAAAATTACACCATTTTCTCCCCACCAATTTGGCAAACATCTCACAAGAGCGGTTAGAAATGTTTAACCAGTTAAGATTAGAAATTAAGAATTTGCTTCTAATTGAAAACAAACTTTCAGCCACGACGCGGTGGTGGTCTGTCTATAGCGTTGCCAAACGCACAATCATAGGTAACTTTAACCTTAAATAAGATAAACTACTGAGGCTTGAGGGCTGCAATTTGGTATTTTTATCAACATAATTTGCAGCCCTGTAGCCTCTGTAGTTTTGAAGATCTGAGGGCGGACAGAAAAAGTGCGGAAGGACAGACAAAGCCATCTCAATAGTTTTCTTTTACAGAAAACTAAAACAAGAAGAATAAGAGCTACTTATGAAAAGTTGAAGACAGGTTCGACTTCATGCGAACGCTAACGATGACGCCACAAAGACTATAAGATGATATCATGCACCCTAGACGCCAATCAGGCCTACTACACATAATCGCGAGTAAGGATATGCTGATGATATTGGATTTCAAGTTAACATGAGTGGCTGATCACACGTCATTAGAATAATAGAGTAATGCAATAAACTTGTAACCCGACAAACAGGAGAGATGTTTGTCAAAACATAAGTAAAGTGGCTTACGAGTTATGAGCAAGGAAGCCTACCTCTGGCCACCACACAAGATGGAAAAAGCAATCTCTCTCTCTCTCTCTCTCTCTCTCTCTCTCTCGTTTAGGTATACTCACGGTCTAGTATCTGGACCGTGGGTATACTACCGCCTTTCATACAAGCCTATACACTAAACTTCCTGGGAGATGTCATTTCGTCAAAGATTATTATGACTAATTTCTGTGCACCATTTCAGTGAGTTACTTTTTCATTTTTGTATACCAGTCATCTACAGGAGTTCGACCTTAGACAACTTACCAGCAGATCAGGCGCATGGTGTTATGGACCAGATTTGACCTTAACGCCCACTCGTGGGCGTACATATTTAAAGAGAAAGTGCAAGTTTACTGGGTAATCTACTTACTGGGTTGTGATACTTTATGCTCATGAGATGATTACTTTACTTGGATGAAAGTATACAACAGAGAAAAATTAACAGGGGGTTGATTGACAAGGAATAACAAATTACCAATATGAACACGTGTATGAAACAAAGTAGCAAATATATCTGTAGCACACTGAAGTGGGTCCTTCTAGGCTTTGGCAGGAGCGTTGGAATCCAAGTTGGGGCCGTGTGGCAGGGTTGCACAAACAGCCCTCCTGTAGCAAGTAGGGAGGTAACCTTGGTTAGAGGACGGGGATGCATAGAAACAGTACCCTAATCGCTTCCATCTTACCGTTGCTGCAAGGGACCTTGAAACGTGAACGATTAACTTGCCGCCTGAGCGCAACGGCCACTGAAATAATTAAGTTTAATTCAAGCACTAACAATGCAGCGCACCATTGCTGCAACGGGTTACTTTACGTTAGAATTTACCATTTGAATGCTTGAGAAATATCACAGGGGGGAAGGTATTGATGAATAACGCGAACTTGAATGGAAAAAAATTTCTTGTGAAGTCAGAGAAACAGATTTAAAGATTAGCGAGTTTCTTCATCCCAGAATACACTTTACCTTGGTTAAATCCATTATAGTCTCTAGAAATGAGATCCACTGGATTGGAATTCCTGTTTAGGCCTCCATGATCTTCGAAAGCGCTCCCATGTGCGTTGTGGGATAGATGGAGACGACAATATACGTCTGACTTTTGACGGATCGGTCACTTGAAGCAGCCAGGCTCTCGCTCCCAGCTTCTTTCTATGCTGGTCTTGGCCACCGGTCTGCCGCCAGCACCCACATCGGCAGCTTGGTGTACTTGAGGATAAGATTCACGTCAGTGCTTTGACCTTTGGGGATAGTATTGAGAAGGATAAGAGTAGGATGGCATTAGGATTTTTAAATAACTTTCTCAAAGGAGATGGACCTATGGTTCTTTCTCTGGTCTCATCTCTTTTCGCATATTTCAAGATGCACTCAGCCTCTTTGGTTTTTAAAAGGAAAGATTAAAATGCGAACTCAGTGTACCAAGATCCATAAGAGTTCACCTTTTAAGCATCAGTTTCCGCCCCCTAATCAAGGCGAAAATTGCACAAATTGAGGGTTACTGCGGTTGTCGTTAATTAGGCATTAAAGCGACTTATTACTAAATGGAATGCTTAGCACTAACATTGTAATTGTACCTTATTCAAGTATACTGTTTCCCAGTAACATGGAATACTGTATGCATCACCTTATAAAGAACAATTTCATACAGACCTAAAAGCCTTTGTACGTTCATGTGACTACTCATTTGGTAAGTGCCATGGTGTGGCACTAGTGTTGTAAGGGCTTAGTTGCTCTGTGATGAACAATTAACTTTCCTTTTGCATGGATTAAAGTTTACCATGCAAGCAACTGCATGGAGAGGGAAGTCATTGTCTCATAGGGCCAGGGGATCTAGCAGTTGGCACTCTGCATTGGGTAGAGTGTGATGCAAAAGTAAAAGAGTGATGCAAGGTAACTGGTGAGTTGATTGGGTTCCTTGAGACTGACATAGTTAATGCCTATTATATTCCAATCCCCTGAGAACTTCACTCCCGACTAAGACGGATCAAGCAGCAGCTTATCACTTCGGAGTCTGTCCTTTGGTACTACGAGTATATTCATGAAGGAATGTCATTTATGCTTGGCTGTTTCTAGGAATTATAATAATGAATTGGCACCCCACAATTTCTCATTCTTGATTGCTAATATCCACAAATTACTGAACTTGAAGGACAGACTTTAACTAATGGAAAATTGCTCAAGATTTAAGAACGTAATAAGCCTATGAACTTACGCCTGAGCGGTGAAGACAGAAGTGGCGAGCCCTTCCTAAAGAGGCTGGTATAAAATAACTTCAAATCAAATGTATTCTTTAGATACTGAACAAACGAGAAAAAATGCAGTCCGCTGAATTCCACTGATGGAATGGGAGAAGGTCTCAATGATGCATACATATTTTCACTTTTGCTCAGCATCTTAAAGAATACATTTGATATGGAGGCATTTTATTCACATCGGCCTAATCGCAATTTCCTTCTTTTTATAACAGTGTAATTTCGAAACTGAACAGTTGCAAAACCGCTAAGTAAACATCGTATTTGCATATTCCACATTACTGGAACGGTAAGGCCTTGTCTCCAGTTTCTTGTTCTCAAAATGAATCCGGAATTTTGACACTTGTAACCCGGACACGCTCACTTCTTTGACGGAAAAGCGAGTCTGTTCAGAGTAACATGCGAATTAATGTGTGTATATATAAATCTAATACCAATTAATCAGGGATTCGTCATTACAAGTTGTTTACAAGAGTTCAGCTCAGACACGGGTAAGCACAGTCATTTGGAGTACTCGCTCAATCGACGTCGGACTTAGTAGTTGATTAGGTGTTCACGGAACTGACTTTGAGTTCGGTTGATTATCCATATCGTCGGGATTTGCCGGTGCATAATTATTCCAAATCCAACTGGATGGTCTCTGCAGATCTCTCTGCCGTCTATATACGGCGCTGAGGGACAAATTCCCTGTTGCCTGAGATTCAGTTGTTTAGACAATTCATTTTTATCTTCTGGACTGCAGAACAGCCTCCCAGAGGAAGTCGGGCAATTGGAACTTGAGAAGTTCAAGCGAAGGCGCCATATATTACTATCTTCATACTATTCTCCTTGAATTTAATACGTTTTTATCTGTTATTTTATTAATTTACTTTTTTCCCTTCTTTAATAAGTGGGGTCTCTTCTTTCTGCATTTCCCTTTACCTCCTCTTACTTCTTAATGAACACCATATTCTTTGAATTCGAGTCAATGGCCCGGTGGGCTTGTTCTGTATGAACAGGTTTCACCTTCTGAATAATAATAATAATAATAATAATAATAATAATAATAATAATAATAATAATAATAATAATAATAATAATAACAATAATAATAATATTAATAATGATAATAATATGATTCGTTACGGTAATGATTAACAAAATTTTTTGCCTCTTATTCTCCCTCGACCTTTCAGTACTCGTAAACAACAATTGAAAACTTTCACTCAATGTCGAATTCGCTATACCTTCGGAGTAACTTACACCTTTCAAAAGGGGAATTATAACTGATAAGGGCACCTGCCCCTGCCACTCACAGGAAAACTGACCGCCATCAGTGCACCGCGAAGAAAATTCACTCTGGTGATGAATCACTACGGGGAAAATCCACCGCACAATATTTCACAGCGAAATGATATGACGGAACAGAAGAAAATTGTACAAGCTTTTATTTAAAGATACAACCTAAAAGGACGAAGAATTCAATTCTAGCATATGAGCTACTTCATAGTTTTGAAATTTTAATAATTAATATTAAAATAATCGTCACTTAATTTGAAATAGTTCTTCGAATTCGCTCGTCACAGTAATATAACCTCTCCTTCTTAGACGTTGTACTTTTAGGTCTCCAGGCGGTGAATGAACAAATAAAAAACTGACTGAATTTTCCCTTATTTCAGATAATCCTTTCTCGTTGAAAGATTGCGGTGTAAAGTTTCCCAGTGGGGAATTATGGTCCCGAGATTCATTTTTACCGCGGTGAATTGAGGGCGGTGGAGTTCCCTACACAGGCCCTGGTAAGATTCGAACCCAGGGTTTTGGTTTAGACGCTTTAGTATAGGTTGTACATACTTCAATATTTAGTTATCAGAATGACATTGTATATTTCGTCTTGCCAACCACATTACCACCTGTTATTCTCTCTCTCTCTCTCTCGCTCGTCTAATCTACTATTTCTTTAAACCACCTTATTTCTTCTTAGGCTCTCTCTCTCTCCGTCTCTATCTCATGTTTATCTCCTCTAATCCATCCACGGTCCGTGAATCCATCCTACTTCTGTTTGACGCCTCATTTCGCTCCCCGCCCCCCCCCCCCCACTCTCTCTCTCTCTCTCTCTCTCTCTCTCTCTCTCTCTCTCTCTCTCTTCCAGTTATTCTAAATTTAGAAGTGAATCACCTTTCCATTTTCTCTGTTGGTTTGATCGTCCTCTCATGTTATTTCCTTCCAAAATGTGAAGTTCTATATATGCTTTTATTTGCTTTTTTCCAATAAGCGTCTGCTGACATCTGATTCTTCGAAGCAGATAAATACTCAGGAATTCGTATTTTGCTTTCACATTTCATAACCTTGTTTTCTGACCTCGATAAAAACAGGGATGACCACAATTCCTCATTTCCATCAGCTCCTCCAAAGCTAAACATTTTTATCCATAATAAACCGAAGAGACAAAAGGCTCATTATAAAGGTCTATGCACAGATGGTTGTTTGTATACATTCTGTACAACATTCGTACATTTGAGGCGTGAAAGTGTGATAGTTCATGTATATGAAGCATACCATTGGGTACATACACATTGCAATTCACAATTCTATACTTGAATTTCTGCATCAAATGTGGTGTCTCAAGTCGTTAGGTTGTGGTGTATTTCAGTGATATCATAAAATACAACTAGAGTAACATAGCTAAGCTCATCAGCTCGCCGAATTTCATGACAGAATATAATTATGAGTGACTATATCTCAATTGACGTTGTAGAGATGGCTTATAATGTATGCGTATGTTACATACCTCTTATTAATATTCCATTATGACATTGCACATTTTTTTCCACCCCATTATGTCTGCATGTTTACTAGGTTTGCCTGTCCTCAGAATATTGGACGCCAAATAGTTACCAAAAAATAGATATAAAAAACACTCCAAGTCTTGTTTCTTGTTTTAATCAGTCTCCGATGGTGGAACTAGAGTATACTCTAAATATTTTATTTTAACTTCAACAAATTTGACTTCCGCTTCTGAATAAATGAAAACAATTCAGAATAATTTCGAATGTGGACTTACACAATAATTGTTAAATATTTGAGATAGTGATGGCCCACATCACCTTGTGGTACTCCTAATGGCTAAAATATCTGTTTATATCTGTAGTTTAAGAATTGTCATTTCAAATTCGATTTTCCAAGGTAGTTTTGTACCAATCTGGTGTATCGTAATCAGTGACCAATATCTAAGTTTTTTAACGGAACTATTTTTGTCGCGGAATGCCCGTTATCATGCTAATGAAATTCGTAAATGCTGTTAATAAAAATTGTAATATTCGTATCACTGTATGGAAAGGTTCTCATTTGTAAGGAAATATCTTTTCGTGTTCGGTTCGTTGTTTGGAATCTTAACTAGAACTGGAAATAAGTCTAGTAATTATATTTTTCTCATACCATAATGAACCTCAAATCTGTAACTTGATTCACCACATATTGAATAGTTTGCCCCACAAAGTCCCTATTTTCACCAATTCCCACTTTGACCAAAAGGTCCTAGTTTGCCCAACAGTGTACGTAATTGAATAAAAGGGTCCTAGTTTGCCCCATAAACCTCGATAATATTAACAGAGATTTTGAATAAAAGTTACCAATAGGAAGGTGTTACTTTTTGCCATTTTGACGTCAAAGGTATGGTTATAGTAAACACTGAATGTTAATGGGATCATCTGAAAATTTTGATTCCTAACGAAAGGAGAGAGAGAGAGAGAGAGAGAGAGAGAAGAGAGAGAGAGAGAGAGAGAGAGAGAGAGAGGGGTGGTTATTATTTCTGTGCTTCCCTTTTATTTAGTAAATTTCATTTAGTCAGACATCAAATAAATACCATATGCATAAAAGTTATTCTAATTTGAAAAGTACCATATTGCTAAAACTAGCAACGATGTTCTCATATTAATCCGTCAATTTTACTGACGCCAGTAGAGAAATGTTTTGAAAGATAACTGGATCAATAAAAATAATGGAAAAATATTAAATGAGTCTGATACTATATGCAACTATCCGGTCCCAAGGTGCCTGCCTTACCAGCCTTCACCTTTTTATTATGAAATGGTTTAATGAGTTTCTCATAAATATGACCGAACCTGAAAACTCAGTGACCTGTCGGTTTCATAATGAGTTACTTGTAAGTTCATTTAACTTCAATGATATAATACATACATACATACATATATATATATATATATATATATATATATATATATATATATATATATATATATAAAGATGGAGTTACATTTGTGTTATCTATTTCCGCATTCTTGGTACCACCCTTTTTACCAATTTGGGCGTAATAACGGGCAATACAATGCAAAAGTAAGATTACACAGTTTAACTTTGTACCTGGTGGAGTTGGTGACCATACCACTAAATCTTCATCCCCTTATTATCGTATAATCTAAGCCAGGGGTTCTTAACACCGGGTATCCATAACCATTAGGGGTATGAGAACCACATACCAGGGGTATGGGACTTGATCTCTATATATTTGTATATATTTGATTTTAATGTGTCAGTGTAACATGGGTACATTTTGTAAATAATTATATAAAACTGCAAATGCTTTAGATTTTCTTGTGTTTTATTCCTAGCTATTCATACCTAAAGTATGTATGAAACTAGGTATATTAAGTTATATTGCCAAAGAACAGGACTTAAGTGGACGTAAGCAAAGGTGGTATGGAACCATATTGGGAAATTCAATGGGGGACTGGAGTCACCAAAAGGTTAGGAACCCCTGACCTAAGCCAACAAAAGAACCATCGTAAACATTGCATTTCATTATAATCCTCCATTCTTTATGTTCTTATTTTCTTTTTCTACTGTAAAAGCTTAAGAATAAAGAATGATAGAATCTGTTGTGGACGGTAAAGGCCTTAACGCCAAACTTGGCCGTAATCTAGGTCTATGCGTCTTCATGAATTTTTAATTAGCATTGCAAGCCTTTACGCCTGTCACTTACTATTTGCGGTTTATCAAAGACCTTCAGCAGCTGTTTTCATACAAATAAAACAATTCAACGCCGAAAAATAAATCTTTCCTCTTCAGTAATAATCTGCTCAGCCTTCCACGCTGTTGAACTAACCAATCATAACCAGAATCAACGCGAACATCTTTAACAAAGGCATCAATTCTCGTGTCATCCAGTAATTAATTAAGAAGTCCAATCAGCAAGAGCTATGATGGCCATTTACAATGATTTATCGAGAGTTTATTGCACTAAACGAGGGGGATTATACGAATGATTTCTTATTCCGTGGGCTTTGGAGTAACAGTGTTATAACAATACAATGATAAGAGAGAACAATGATTAACATCCCATTCATTACAACGAGTACGAAAGCCCAGTCATCTAAGAATTAATTTCCCTTGAATTAATTGAATTAAATATAGAATTTAAGCCAAAGGCCAAACACTAGGACCTATGAGGTCATTCAGCGCTAAAACGGAAATTGACAGTAAAAAGTTTGAAAGGTGTAACAGGAGTTGCACAATGAATCAATCGTTAGGAGAGGGTGGAAAGTAAGATGGAAGAAAGAGAATATGAAAGGAGGTACAGTAAGAGGAGCGAAAGGGGGTTGCAGCTAGGAGCTGAAGGCACACTGCAAAGAACCATAAGTAATACCTAAATTGCACCGCATGAGGTGCACTGACGGCACTAACTCCCCCCCTATGGAGCAACTTCCGTTTAATGGTTAACCTTAATG